>NC_079196.1:200413425-200688425 GCF_029499605.1 Hyla sarda | reverse complement strand
AAAGGGTTATCTAGTTTTAAAAAAATCCATTTACATCCTAAGTTAATAGGGGAGGGGTCCTCAGGTCAGTTTACTCATCTCTTGATGAGAATTTAGAGTGACGACTAGAGATGAGCGAATTTACAGTAAATTCGATTCGTCACAGACTTCTCGGCTCTGCAGTTGATAACTTATCCTGCATAAATTAGTTCAGCTTTCCGGTGCTCCGGTGGGGTGGAAAAGGTGGATACATTCCTAGGAAAGAGTCTCCTAGGACTGTATCCACCTTTTCCAGCCCACGGGAGCACCTGAAAGCTGAACTAATTTATGCAGGAAAAGTTATCAACTGCCGAGCCGAGAAGTTCGTGACGAATCAAATTTACTGTAAGTTCGCTCATCTCTAGTGACTACAAAAAGTGTCTCTTGCTCTGGAGGACCTGTCCTGCATTATACAGACAATCCATTGAATTGAATTAAAGTGGTACTCTAGTCTTTATAAGTCAACTGGTGGCAGAAAGTTAAACAGATTTGTAAATGACTTCTATTAAAAAATCTTAATCCTTCCAGGACTTTTTAGCTGCTGTATGCAAAATTCCGTTATTTTTGAATTTCTTTTCAGTCTTGTCCACAGTGCTCTGTGCTGACACCTCTGTCCATGTCAGGAACTGTCCAGAGTAGCATAGGTTTGCTATGGGGATTTTCTCCTGCTCTGGACAGTTCCTGATACGGACATCAGGTGTCAGCAGAGAGCACTGCGGACAAGACAAAAAAGAATTTCAGAAAGAACAGAATTTCCTCTGTAGCATACAGCTGCTAAAAAGTACTGGAAGGGTAAAGATTTTTTTTAATAGAAGTAATTCACAAATCTGTTTAACTTTCTGATACCAGTTCATAAAAAAAAAAAAGTTTTCCACTGGAGAACCCCTTTAAATGGGTACAGTGTCATTCTTTAGTTCTCCTGTAATGGCACTGCAGGGAAACTGAACGCTTAGGCTATGTTCGTACTTCGGAATGTCTGTACGGAAAATCTCAGTGCGAGCAGATTGCGACCAACGTGTTCATTCTTTCTGCAGAAGCGGAAATCGGATTTTCCGTTCCCAAAAACATCAAGCGAGGAAATTCTGTTGTGTGCATAGCGTAGCACAATCCCATTGAATTCAATGGGACTCTGCAGCAGTGGAATCTCCGTGCAGAAATTCCGCACAGAAATTCTGAGGTGTGAACATGGCCTTACTGACGGGTTTCTCCACTGATCAGTGGTGGTCGCAGCAGGGGAATACTTTGAGATCAGCTTTGCCGTTTCTGACAAATGGGTCATAAGTTTCACTATTTTACATGCACGTATAAAACACAACCATAAATATCACCTTATTATTGATCCAAGGTTGATCAGTCCGGAACTTTCTAACAGTAAATAAAGGAATGAAATGATCAGTCATAGTGACAGGCATGATCACTGATGGAAAAACTCCACCATTTTATTTATCTGACGTATGAGTTTTATGAATGCAAAGGTAAAATAATTCAAGCATTTAAAAGAGGATAATTCCAGGGGATTTTAGCGTTATAGCGATAAAGCGATATTTATTATGTTTCTATAGTAAATACCAGTATTCCGTATGCAGTCTGAGGTAGGTAGGTGGATCTTGAAAATGATATGCCTCTCCCAGCGAAGACTAACTCCCAGCAGACAATACAGTGGCAGTCATATATTCTCCTAAAGCAGCGGTGTCCAAACTGTGGCCCTCCAGCTGTTGCAAAGAAACGTATATGGCACGGTAAACGGTAAAGAAAGTGCCAGCTGATCACCATGGGTCTGGCCTCCTCTTCCCCTACAGCACTGGTCTCCAACCTGCGGACCTCCGGATGTTTCAAAACTACATCGTGGGGGGGGGGGGGGGGGGGGGGGGCCCGCTGCGGAGACACCCACGATCTCCCTGCAGCACCTGCATTCTATGCGGGTGCTGAATCTACAGTTTCGGAAACCTCCGGGTTTCCGGGACAGGGGACGTGACGTCACGCCATGCCCCCTCCATTCATGTCTACGGGAGGGACATCGGCGGGCCCCCCATGATCAGACATCTTATCCCCTATCCTTTGGATAGGGGATAAAAATGTTTTTGCCCGGAATACCCCCTTCAAACTATAAAAAAGCAATACTCTTCTGCTGCAATTCCCTGTTCCCCCGCTGCTCACCACTTCCTCGTCTCCTCTTGACACAAGAAAGCACTTACCCAGCCAATCATTGCTGAAGTGGATCATATAAATTGTGTCGTAGAAACATAGAATGTGTCGGCAGATAAGAACCATTTATTCTGCCTGAGATCACTTCTACTGAGTGGGTGCAAAGATGTCACCAGGAAGTGCTGGTCAGTGGGGACCGGACACCATAAGAATAACAGCAGTGAGCGATTGGGGCAGGTAAATACTGAGTTTTTTTTTTTTTTTAACCCCAGCTTGGCCACTGCTGAAATAGTTTTTTCAAGGATCCATAAATCACAGGATCAGTGTATTTTTGGCTTCCCGATATTCCCTGCAAAATATGATACTCTAAAATTGGGTGCATGGCTCCATGACAGGTATATAAAGAAATTATAGAGTGTTATTATGGTATTTATTAGATTTTTCAAAAGATTTTTTTTTTTTTTCTTTGTATGGTGGAGATTTTTAAAATCGACAGCACTTGTGGCCCATCCTGGAGGATCTGGTGATGGTGGGTTGATCAATAACAACATTGAATACAGCGGTCCCTCAACATACCATGGTAATCCGTTCCAAATGGATCATCGTTTGTTGAAACCATCGTATGTTGAGGGATCCGTGCAATGTAAAGTATAGGACAGTGGTCTACAACCTGTGGACCTCCAGATGTTGCAAAACTACAACTCCCAGCATGCCCGGACAGCCGTTGGCTGTCCGGGCATGCTGGGAGTTGCAGTTTTGCAACATCTGGAGGTCCACAGGTTGAAGACCACTGGTAGAGGGAGTTATACTCACGTGTCGCCGCCGCTCCGGACCGTCACCGCTCGTCACCGCTACCCAGGATGTTGCCTTCCATCGCTGTCGCCGCATCCCTGGGGTGTCCCTGACGCTCCGGCAAGGCCTCTGCTTCCCCGGCATCCTCGCTCTCCGTCGCCGCCATCACATCGCTATGCACGCCACTCCTATTGGATGACGGGACAGCGTGCGTAGCGACGTGATGACGACGATGGAGAGTGACGGAGATGCAGGGGATCCTGAAGAGGACGCGCCGGAGCCCCGAGGACAGGTAAGTGATCGTCAGCGGACCACACGGGGCACCGTAAACGGCTATTCGGCAATGGCCCCGACATAATAAAGCATCGTATGTTGATGCTGCCTTCATCATGCGATGGTTTCTGAGAGGCCATCGTATGTTGAAATGATCGTATGTCGGGGCCATCGTATGTTGAAATGATCTTATGTCGGGGCCATCGTATGTTGAAATGATCGTATGTCGGGGGGTCACTGTATAGTCATATAGTGTAGATACACTAATGTAAAACACACATAAATAAAGGTAAATTAGTGGATTTTGCCCCTTTCAGTGTATATGGGTAAAACCCCTGGTGAATCTAAAGTGGTGAAAACTGCAATAGAGGCCACATGTAAGAGGGATCTGACTTCCACTGATCTCAATGTGGATAACTTGTTCTATCAATAGGCCGCAGCATGAGATATATTAAAGAGAAGGAAGAATTCCTCAATTACAATACTTTTGGGGGTACGGCGATGGGCACGAGACATAGGTGCGCTGAGACACTGTAGAAGAATGCACTTATTACAAACATTCTAGATACAGACATCAGGGACCATTAAAATCTGGAAAATAAAGATCCAGATCAAATAAGAGCTCTCTTCACGCAGCAACTAATAAAACATAGTCAGCGTTGGTGGCCCAGATATTTCGGCATCTATAAATAATTTTCGTTTATAACATTACTTTTTTTTTTATTTTATTTTTCATCTGCACAACAGCACAAAGAAATGTATTTATTGTTCTGGCAGGCGCAGTTTTACTGCATTTATATCAGTTACATGGTTTCAGAAAATTGGCAGGAATAACAGTGTTCCAGTGTAAAAATCGTGGCAATTACTTTTTACTGTGTACACCTTGTGCGGCTGAACACCTGTACTGCGCGGCTGCAGCCGTGTCGAGAGGTATTTTTATATGTTTAATGACCGAGCTCTGCTTTGTAAACTGTGTTGTGGGGATTGTGCTCATATACTGGAGAGTTTACTTCAGCGCCATACCGGAAGATCTGGTGGTGGTGGATCAATAACAACATTGGGTACAGCCAAATAGTATACATAAGATAGATATGAGATAGATAGATAGATATGAGATAGATAGATATGAGATAGATATGAGATAGATAGATAGATATGAGATAGATATGAGATAGATATGAGATAGATAGATAGATAGATAGATAGATATGAGATAGATAGATAGAAAGATAGATATGAGATAGATAGATATGAGATAGATAGATATGAGATAGATAGATATGAGATAGATAGATAGATAGATAGATATGAGATAGATAGATATGAGATAGATAGATAGATATGAGATAGATATGAGATAGATATGAGATAGATAGATATGAGATAGATAGATAGATATGAGAGATAGATAGATATATAGATATGAGATAGATAGATATGAGATAGATAGATAGATATGAGAGATAGATAGGTAGATATGAGATAGATAGATATAGATAGATAGATATGAGATAGATAGATATGAGATAGATAGATAGATATGAGATAAATAGATAGATAGATATGAGATAGATAGATAGATATGAGATAGATATGAGATAGATAGATATGAGATAGATAGATAGGAGATAGATAGATAGATAGATATTAGATAAATATGAGATAGATAGATATGAGATAGATAGATATGAGATAGATAGATATGAGATAGATATATAGATATGAGATAGATAGATATGAGATAGATAGATATGAGATAGATATGAGATAGATAGATATGAGATAGATAGATAGATAGATATGAGAGATAGATAGGTAGATATGAGATAGATATAGATAGATAGATATGAGATAGATATGAGATAGATAGATAGATAATGCGAGAGGCAGCCGAAACGTCGCCATTGTTTGTTGAATAAAGCCACATAATCTTCACCAAAGCCACCTGTGTGCCGCTGTTTTCTGCTATCTAGATATGAGATAGATAGATATGAGATAGATAGATATAATGAGATAGATAGATATGAGATAGATAGATATGAGATAGATAGATATAATGAGATAGATAGATAGATAGATATGAGATATATAGATATGAGATAGATAGATATAATGAGATAGATAGGAGATGGATAGATAGATATATAGATAGATAGATATAATGAGATAGATAGATATAATGAGATAGATAGGAGATGGATAGATAGATAGATAGATAGATATGAGATAGATATAGAGAGATAGATACATAGATGCAAAACACACATAGATGATAGATTTGAAAAGATACATACATAGATATGACAAATACAAAATACATAGGTATAATACATTTCTAGTGCTGGGATTCTGTTAAGCTCATCTAAATAGTTTTAGAGATAAGAGGGTGGATGGATGGACAGATTGATAGATAGATGGATATGAGATATATAGATATGAGATAGATAGATAGAGAGATAGATATGAGATAGATAGATGGATATGAGATAGATAGATAGATATGAGATAGATAGAGAGATAGATAGATATGAAAAAGATAGATGTAAGATCGATAGATAGAATAGAATAGCTAGATAGTAGGAGATAGATAGAAAACAAGCATAGGGCAGCACTCCGATGTAGCGATGCGGTGGGTGCACGCAGTAATACGGCCAGGTCCCCGACACAAGGTAGCTAGATAGTAGAAAGTAACTGCAGCACACCAGATGAATGGTGAAGAAAAACTGTGGGTTTATTCCATCCAAAAAGATGCAACGTTTCGGTCGTCCAATGTGGCCATTTTGGAAAATTTACTAAACCCACAGTTTTTCTTCACCATTCATCTGGTGTGCTGCAGTTACTTTCTACTAGATAGATAGATAAATAAATAGATAGATGGATAGAATAAGATGGATAGATATTGGATTAATGGTTATTAGATAAATATATATATATATATGAAATAGATATAATGAGAAAGATAGATAGATAGATATAATGAGAAAGATAGATAGATAAATAGATATCCACACAGAAGAAGTTTGCTGCAGGAATAGAAATGGATGGTAGATAGATATGAGATAGATAGATAGATATGAGATAGATAGATATGAGATAGATAGATATGAGATAGATAGATAGATATGAGATAGATAGATATGAAATAGATAGAATAGGATGGGTGATAGATAGATAGATGCATAGATATGAGATAGAAAGACAGACAAACAGACAGATAGATAGATAGATAGATAGATAGAGATGAGATAGATATATAGACAGACAGATAGAAAGATAGATATGAGATAGATAGATATGAGATAGATAGATATGAGATAGATATTAGATAGATAGATAGATATGAGATAGATAGAATAGGATTGGTGGTAGATAGATAGATAGATAGATAGATAGATAGATAGATAGATAGATATGAGATAGATAGACAGACAGATACATATGAGATAGAAGATAGATAGATAGATATGAAATAGATAGATAGATATGAGATAGATAGAATAGGATGGGTGGTAGATAGATAGATAGATAGATATGAGATAGATAGATAGATAGATAGACAGATACATATGAGATAGAAGATAGATAGATATGAGATAGATAGATATGAGATAGATAGACAGACAGACAGATAGATAGATAGATAGATAGATAGACAGACAGACAGACAGATAGATAGATAGACAGACAGACAGACAGATAGACAGACAGACAGACAGATAGACAGATAGATAGATAGATAGATAGACAGACAGATAGGTAGGAGACAGATATTCCATCTGCTTTTCTGTAGGTCCAGGACAGGTTTCTTACATGATGCATCATGTGGACGTCAGGTCGATCTAAATTCCATGTAGCCACAACGTATTTTAATAACCTAAAGTAGTTTTCATGAGTGACTGCAAACACACAAGAAGATATTTTTACCTTATTTTTTCTTTACTGACTGTGGTTAAATTTACTGGCATATGGTGGCGGTAAGTGGGTCATTAGTGTACCATCTACCATCTAATTTTTTTTTTTTTTTTGGGGGGGGGGGGGGGGTTGGTTGTTTTTCAACCACTGCTATGGAGGAGTATGAAGATGCTGGGGGGGTGAATGAACAGTGGGACAGAGGCTGTTTTCAGTTTGGAGAAAGGAAGGCCTGTTACAAGGCTCGATTCAGGTCATTATGGAGCACACAGACTTACTTACAGCTTAATGGGCCACTTCACATCTATGGACTGACTTGACACAGTGAGTTATAGTTTGTGGAGCGTGTAAAACTGAAGATATATATAGCAGCAGTTGTGAGTTTATGATGCTCTGACTGATTCACGTAGCTTTTTTAATGCCCCCCGAGAATGGACTGGATTTTGAGCAAGTTTTTATTGGCTGTTGGTTACTCAACATGACGTATGACATGTCTTACTCCAACCCATAACACCGACCATCCCTCTGGTTTACATCTCTAGGAGATATGAGACTATACGGTCCGGCTCCTGTCAGTTTACTCTGTAAATAATATTCTACTACATCTCGGGGGCCATTAGATCTGACAGTATGTGTGTTTTCTTACTGCCATCGCAGCCTGAAGCCCATTACCTAATACTATAATCTGGAATTTATGGTCAATCTTCAATCCTTGGGTTTTTATTGCCAGTTTCCATATTGGACAACCCCATCCTATAATATGGTTTCCACCTGCCAGATGTTTATATTTGGTGCTGAAAGGAGTCCATGTAGAAAGCAGGGAAAGTATAGCAGCCCCTCCCAATGTCCGTCAGGTGCCCGGATAGGTGGGGATTCACCTTGTTAAGACAAGGAAGGAAACATCCAGCAATCCAGTGCTCGTGTGAATGCAGACTTCTTTATTATAAGACTTCAAGGTACATCGGACATGCCATGCCGTTCCAATGGCTCCTGCTCCTAAGCATGCCCTACTTCTTCCTGATTCTGATGATGTGCCAAACCGGCAGGAAATTCACATTCAGCCAATTACTGACCGTACCAGGTGAAGACTTCCAAGGAGCGGTGGGTTTCAGCGGCGCTTACCAGGGATGGACACGTCAGGTGAGTAGAAAAGGGTTTATTAAAGCAACGCAACCCGTTTCACCGCGCTTGCGCGGTGAAACGGGTTGCATTGTTTTAATAAACCCTTTTCTACTCACCTGACGTGTCCAGCCCTGGTCAGCTGATAGCATGCCTGATGAAATCGCACAAGCGTGGTGAAACGCGTTGCATTGTTTTAATAAACCCTTTTCTACTCACCTGACGTGTCCATCCCTGGTCAGCTGAAAGCATGCCTGATGAAACCACGCTAGCGTGATGAAACGCGTTGTATTGTTTTAATAAACCCTTTTCTACTCACCTGACGTGTCCATCCCTGGTCAGCTGTAAGCATGCCTGATGAAACTGCGCAAGCATGGTGAAACGCATTGCATTGTTTTAATAAACCCTTTTCTACTCACCTGACGTGTCCATCCCTGGTCAGCTGAAAGCATGCCTGATGAAATCGCACAAGCGCGGTGAAACGCGTTGCATTGTTTTAATAAACCCTTTTCTACTCACCTGACGTGTCCATCCCTGGTCAGCTGAAAGCATGCCTGATGAAACCACGTTAGCGTGATGAAACGCGTTGCATTGTTTTAATAAACCCTTTTCTACTCACCTGACGTGTCCATCCCTGGTCAGCTGTAAGCATGCCTGATGAAACTGCGCAAGCATGGTGAAACGCATTGCATTGTTTTAATAAACCCTTTTCTACTCACCTGACGTGTCCATCCCTGGTCAGCTGAAAGCATGCCTGATGAAACCGTGCAAGCGCGGTGAAACGCGTTGCATTGTTTTAATAAACCCTTTTCTACTCACCTGATGTGTCCATCCCTGGTCAGCTGAAAGCATTCCCCTGATGAAACCGCGCAAGAGCGGTGAAACGCGTTGCATTGTTTTGATAAACCCTTTTCTACTCACCTGACGTGTCCATCCCTGGTCAGCTGAAAGCATGCCTGATGAAACCGCGTAAGCGGTCCATCCCTGGTCAGCACCTCTGAAACCCACCGCACCTGATGAAACTGGGCAAGCATGGTGAAACGCGTTGCATTGTTTTAATAAACCCTTTTTCTACTCACCTGACATCTCCATACCTGGTCAGCGCCGCTGAAACCCACCGTGCCTGATGAAAAAGCGCAAGCGCGGTGAAACGCATTGCATTGCTTTAATAAACCCTTTTCTACTCACCTCACATGTCCATCCCTGGTCAGTGCCACTGAAACCCACCGCGCCTGATGAAACGGCGCAATCGTGGTGAAACGTGTTGCAATGTTTTAATAAACCATTTTCTACTCACCTGACGTGTCCATCCCTGGTCAGCGCCGCTGAAACCCACCGCTCCTTGGAAGTCTTCACCTGGTATGGTTCGCTTGGCTGGGAAGGCTGCAGACCGGGCCTATCACTCATTCACGCTGACCATTGTTGTGTGTGAGTTCACACGACCGCCTTTGGTAAGAGTTCTCAAATATTATCTTTGAATCTTGGTTGATCAGGCATTTTCTACAGGATCAGCAGGTCATCAAAAGCAGGAAGAAGCAGAGATCACCAGGGACTGGGAACTGTCAGAACAGCAGTGGGGTGGAATCAGGGCCTTTTCTGAAGATACAATTCTTGAATCTTTTTTAATATATCAACAGTATATATAAACTGCTTCTATCTACTTTCCGGCAGCCTTTTGTTCCATGGTAAGGGCAGGCTCAGTGCTTGCCTCAGACACGCCCTTTCCTGAGCAGTGGATGTCAGAGTGAGTGAGTAGCAGAACAGAGAGATTTGTGAGCCAAGTACAGACACTAGACACATAAAGAAGACATGTAAAGCGTTTGTGTGACCTTGTGTGTAACATATGTTAACATTATGGTTTTTTTTTCTGATATGACAGGTACGCTTTAATATTCATAAAATTCCTGTGCCCTAAGTGATGGGAGGATCTTGCATAGCTGATTGCTGTGAATCTGTAGGCATGTGGTTTATCTTAACGTGAACAGGTGACCTTCTGAATGGAGGATATTTTTGTTGCAAAGGGGAATAACATTACATTAATGGTAAAGATGTAGGATTTAATGACTGACATTACAAGAATGGTAAGGCTACTCTCACACTATGAGCATGATAGCACCCGACGGAGATGAGCAGTGGGGAATAGACTGACATGTCCCCGCTGTGCGCTCTGATTGCGCTTGGAGCAGGGCAGCAGCAGGGACATGTCGGGCGGCGGTGGGGAATATATGAATGAGGCAGCGCACAGGGGGTACAGGTCATGTATGGCAGCGGGGAATTGAGCGCTATAACAGCGCACAGGGGGACAGGTCCCTCCATTGTCCACTACTCCTCTGTCAGATACAGAGATAAGCAGCAGGGAATGGAATGGCATGTCCCTGCTGTGCACTGTGACACAGCGCTAGAAGATGACCGGCAGCTGGCGGGGGGGGGGGGGGGGGGGGGAATCATACATATACACATGGGGGGAATAAAATGAATATACTTAAGGGGGAATGTGATTATACAGTAAGGAATACCGAAGTTTAAAAACCCCACCGGGAGCCCTGAATGGCTCCTCAGTACCGGCCATTCAGGGCTCCTGGCGGGGAATTTAAAAATTAAATTAAAATGCATTGTACATCGCAGGGGAGCCCAGCATGCCACCCGCCCCCCTGGTTAATACATTCTAATCACATCGGGTCTCAGAATTGAGTGAGACCCGGTGTGATCAATCCCTCAGCCTCTGCATTACAACCCCCATCATGGAACAGAGTCTGATCCATGATGGGGGTTGTAGTACAAACACTAATGTAGCCTCCCCAGCCACCGACAGTCTTTTCCAGCCAGGGAATTACTACTCCCATCATGGAAACAAATCGGTTCCATGATGGGAGTTATAGTAGTCCCTCAGCACTGCAGGAGTCTGCTGATGTCACCTCTTCAGAGCATGCTCAGAAGTAATAACGGATATTATAAACCAGGTGCAAACGGATGACATAAAGGTTCATCCGTTGGCCATAGATTTCAATGTTAAAAATAACGTCCGTTAATTTATCCGTTTCTTGTGACAGAAGAAAAATGTGCCGTTTTTTCTTCCGTCACAAATAACGCCCGTTATTCATGACGGGCTATAATGGGTCATAACGGATAATCAAAAAATCCCATAGACTTTAATGGGATTTTGTACTGGCCGTTTAACATCCGTTTTTAAGGCTTTTCTAACGAAAGTTTATAATGGGTCTTTTAATGGAGCAACTTTACAGTGTGAAAGGGGCCTAAGCTGCATTATTGCAAGTATTATATTGTGTCCTGCCTGAGCCGCATTCCTGCTTTCTCACCACCAGAGGCCGCTGATGCTTTCTTTCTAGCTCCGCGCACATTCACGTAAACCGAGGCTCCAGCCTGTTTATTGGTGCTAAACAGTTTATTATGAGGCCAGGCAGTGATAATGAATGTGTTCCCTTGGAAACAGCATCAATAATAGCAGAATAGCTCAGGCGCCAAACCTTTGATAGCGAGAAAGAGCTCGGTGTCTCTCTCTGTTTATCTATATGTCAGCTTGTGCACTCGGCTGTAATCATGTGTATATACATATAGTATATATATTTATAGTGTGTCGGTGCCAGTGGCAGACAGATCCCAAGTACATGCTTTCTTGTATCCTAATTACAGTATACAGGGCTATCCCTGCCTAGCACATATTGGAGCTAATTTCAAGACATTTATTAGGCTGTTTTTTTTTTTTTTTTTTGGGGGGGGGGGGGGGGGGTAGTTTTTTTTATGGTAGAGATCCAGTTGGATTTATGATGCTCTTTTATCTGGTAAGTAAGCGCTCAACCACCATGATTTATTACCGGTCATGTAGGCACCCAATAAGATAGTAGATACATTATGAAGGTTTATGACCCTGTATACAGGGCTGGTCTTAGGGGTGTGCGAGCTGTGCGGCCGCACAGGGCGCCATAGCAACAGGGGTGCCGGGTGGCTGACACAGCTCGCACCAGGTATATGTAATTTGTATTGCCCGACGTCCAGTTCCGGTGTGAGGTGCCGGGCAAGTAACTTCTTCAGACATTCAGCGCTGCTTCGGGCAAGCAGCGCTAAATGCTGGTGTAATGTAGAAAACTGTGCCCTGTAGCGGAATGTGACCCTTCACACAGGGACACAGTTTTCTGCTTTGCAGGCCGCTCCCTCTCATTCCATTCCCACTACCCTCCCTCAACTGTGTCCCTATGCGGAGGGTCACATTCCGCTTCATAGCACAGTTTTCTTCATTACACAGGGAGGTTTCACTTACCCCGCCCTCCTCCACTTCTCTGGTTGGCTGGCCGTCCCGAGTCTGAAGAGGGACGTCGCGCATGTGACGTCCCTCCGCAGACCCGCACAGGAGGACGTCAGTGACGTCACTTGTCAAGCCGCCGTCGGAGAGAAGCGCAGCGCAGGACAGGTAAGTGTGTCTATGTGTGTGTGCATGTGTGGCTGTCTGTCTGGTTGTGTGTGTGTGTGTGGGGGTGTCTGTCTATGTGTGAGTCCGGGGGGGGGGGGGGGGGGGGGGGAACCTGCTACTACCTAATGTGGGGAACCTGCTACTACCTAATGTGGGGAACCTGCTACTACCTAATGTGGGGAACCTGCTACTACCTAATGTGGGGAACCTGCTACTACCTAATGTGGGGAACCTGCTACTACCTAATGTGGGGAACCTGCTACTACCTAATGTGGGGAACCTGCTACTACCTAATGTGGGGAGCCTGCTACTACCTAATGTGGGGAACTATACTGTACCTAATGTGGAGAGCTATACTGCACCTAATGTGTGGGAACTATACTGCACCTAATGTGTGGGAACTATACTGCACCTAATGTGGAGAGCTATACTGCACCTAATGTGTGGGAACTATACTGCACCTAATGTGTGGGAACTATACTGCATCTGATTAAAGGGGGCAGGGGACTGGTAAAGGGGTACATGGGACTGATTAAGGGGGCAGGGGACTGATTAAATATAAAAAAAAAACATATTTGTCACAAAGATTTTTTTTCCTCTTTGTGTACGTTTATGGGGGGGGGGGGGGGGCACAAGGCTAGCTCGCACAGGGCTCCTGAACACCTAAGGCCGGCCCTGCCTGTATAGCAGTAGTATCAAAACTGTAGCCTTCCAGATGTTGCAAAACTACAATTCCCTGCATGCCAGACAGCCATTGGTGGGCCACAGTTTGAAGACCACTGCTATATAAAGTCGGGTAGTGGAATTCAAAGCCTTATAACAGCACAGAGTATTAATGGAATGTATTTTAACCTGTATAAATAGTCAATTGTGTGTTCTCCACTATGGACAATCCCCGCTTGTGAGAAAGCCTTGACAACAGACTGATCACAAAGTATTGAAATCTCCTTCGATCAAATGAGGAAACCTGGAAGTAAGTGTTCAGTTTCCCTGCAGCACCGCCACAGGTGAAATAAAGTATTACACAGTGTTCATTCAAATCAAGGAGCTGTCTGTGTAATACAGGACAAGACGAGTCCTCCAGACAGGGAGAGAGGGGCACTCTTTTTAATCTTTCCCTGTTTTTTCAAGTGTTGAAGGTCCTGAGACACCCTATGTAAAAAATAAAGAAATAAAAAATTCTGTACAAGCGGCGTTAAAAGAAAAAAGTTATGGATTTGTGGATTTACCTTAAACTCACATGTACAGTACTGTATGTATGTATATATATATATATATATATATATATATATATATATATATCACAGTCTCTCACATCATGGAATAAATTCACTTTTCCTTTGAAGTCTACCTGTGGTGTGCTGCTTCTATATTTTTCTATACATTGAGGAACCAGTGGACCGAGGTTCAGAATATGCGGGCACCCCGATTTCTTTTTTTTCGACGTATTCTTGGAGGTGCTGTTTTTATTGGATATTTATATATCTATATCTCTATAAATACCAGTATAGAAATGAAATTACCCCTGTTCAAAAGCCTGCATACCCTTAGTTCTTAAAGGAGAACTCCAGCCAAAACTAACTTATTCTCTATCCACAGCATAGTGGATAAGTAGCTGATCGCATGTGCTCCATTCATTTCTAAGGGATCGCTGGACATGCCCAAGTGCTGTGCCCAAGTGTCTCTTTGGCACTTCCTTACAAATGAATGGAGCGTGTGCCATGTGCAGCATGCGCTCCTCACTGACAGCCGGTTTTCATTCTGGAGATTGAGGTGGATCCCAACAGTCAGACTTCCCACAATCAGCTACTTATCCCCAATGCTGTGGATAGGGGATAAGTACGTTTTTTCTGGAGTTCTCCTTTGATACTGTGTATTGCCCCCTTTAGCATTAATAAAAGCATGCTGTCTTTTGTAATAGTTGTTGATGAGACCCTGATTTCTTGCAGGTGGTATAGCTGCCCATTCATCTTGGTAACATTCCTCCAGGTCATGCAAAGTCTTTGGTTGTCTTGCATGATCCATCAGAGGGCCACAACCGTGCGTCACAGTGTGGA
Source organism: Hyla sarda (assembly GCF_029499605.1). Taxonomy (NCBI): domain Eukaryota; kingdom Metazoa; phylum Chordata; class Amphibia; order Anura; family Hylidae; genus Hyla; species Hyla sarda. Next base: position 200,673,686 of record NC_079196.1, on the reverse strand, counting down.
TGGTATTCTTTTCCCTATAGGTCTCGTTGACCCCTCTACAAAAACAGCCTTTATGGTTGTGTGGTGGCCCAGTAGGGGATAGTGTGTCCCCGTACTTCTCCTGTCCTGTCAGGCAGAGTCTCTCCATGTCCTCAGGGCCCCCTTTATGTGTTATCCCCTATGTACATAAGTTGTATAATAAAATGTACTGTTTCTTTAATAGCTGTTACCATGTGATTGTTACCTAGGAGGCACTAGTGACCAGGTGACCCCCCAAGTGACCTATGGGTCTAAATCAATGCCAAAATGTCAAAATTTCTGCCACAGCACAACTATATGTATCCCTCTGGTGTGCCATCAATGTCTTACTGTTGTGATCCCCCAATGACCGCTAGCTTTGTTTCCTTTCTGGCTGCTTGTAGAAAAGCTAGGCTGAGTTGCCAGAAGTCAAAGTGGCAGAGCATTTTCCTAGTACCACTGCTTCTACATACCGTAAATGGAAAACATTTCTGTGACTGTTACATTTCTGTGAATGGGGCTTAAAGGTGCTTAAAGGGGTACTCCACTGTAGTTCCGAACACTGGTGCAGGCTTCAGGGGTCGCCACGGGCCCCTTGTGATGTCTGCCCCGCCATTCAATGCAAGTCTATAGAAGGGGTGTGGCGACCCCCGAAGCCTGCACCAGCGTTCGGAACTAAATGTTCTGAACGCTGTGGAGTGGAGTACCCCTTTAAAGGGGTACTCCACTGGAAAACATTTTTTTTTAATCAACTGGTGCTAGAAAGTGGAAAAGATTTGTAAATTACTTCTATTAAAAAGTCTTAATCCTTCCAGTACTTATCAGCTGCTACATGCTCCACAGCTCTCTGCTGACACCTCTGTCCATTTTAGGAACTGTCGAGAGTAGGAGCAAATCCCCATAGCAAACCTTTCCTGCTCTGGACAGTTCCTTAAATAGACAGAGGGGTCAGCAGAGAGCACTGTGTTCAGACAGAAAGGAAATTCAAAAAGAAAAGAACTTCCTGTGAAGCATATAGCAGCTGATAAGTACTAGAAAGATTAAAAATGTTTAATAGAAGTAATTTACAAATCTAACGATGTATATAGAAGATACGGAGCACTCACCCAGATGTGCTGTAATAGCTTCTTTATTTGTTCAACGGAACAAGTGGGATACAATGTGCAGAGAGGCAGATGGTGGAGACGCGGGAGTACGGAGAGGCAATGGGCCGTTATCGCGCCGAAGCGTTTCGTCACCTGGCCTGACGAGGGCGCTTCAGCGCGATAACGACCCATTGCCTCTCCGTACTCCCGCGTCTCCACCATCTGCCTCCCTGCACATTGTATCCCGCTTGTTCCGTTGAACAAATAGAGAAGCTATCACAGCACATCTGGGTGAGTGCTCCGTATCTTCTATATACATCGTTATTCTGAATCAGCTTCCTTCTACGTTTCCGCACATTTTCAGAGGAATTATAGCTTCCAGGGAGCCGATTACTGCTTTAGGTGAACTGCTGCGTTTTGTCCGCCACTATACCAGGTAGTGCCAAGTACTTCTTTGTTGGATAACTTAGAAATCTGTTTAACTTTCTGGCACCAGTTGAAAAAAAAAAATGTTTTCCAGTGGAGTACCCCTTTAATACTTAATCATTCCCTTTGAATAAAAGGAACTTATTTCAGAAATTTCGGTAAAAAAAATCTCCACCAATGAATGTACTCTAATTGGTGGTGGGTCAGATGACTGGGATCACAAGAAAGCCAAGAGATAGCCAAGTCCAGATTTGCTGATAAGTATTGAGCATTACCTTTAACTTTAAAGGGGTAGTCCAGTGGTGAAAAACTTATCCCCTATCCTAAGGATAGGGGATAAGTTTGAGACCGCGGGGGGTCCGACCGCTGGGGCCCCCTGCGATCTCTCTGTACGGGGGCCAGGCTCTCCGGCCAGATAGCGGGTGTCGACCCCCGCACAAAGCGGCGGCCAACACGCCCCCTCAATACATCGCTATGGCAGAGCCGGAGATTGCCGAAGGCAGCGCTTCTGCTCTGCCATAGAGTTGTATTGAGGGGGCGTGTCAACCGCCGCTTCGTGCGGAGGTCGAAACGCCCCCTTCCCGGCTGTCGGGGCTCCGTACAGGAGATTGCAGGGGGCCCCAGCGGTCGGACCCCCCGCGATCTCAAGCTTATCCCCTATCCTTAGGATAGGGGATAAGTTGTTCACCACTGGGTCACCACTGGACTACTCCTTTAACAATCAGTTAGAAAAATGGAGTAAACAGCATATCCATGACATTTTTTGGTGCATTACAGCCCTGTTTTGATGTAGTGACCAATACATACCCTGCCTCAGCAGGATAGGGGTCTTGCATCAGCATGTTTGTGAAGGACACAATCTGCCTGCTCCTTAACCCATGAATTTCTATCTCCTGACATCAACATTGAACCCTGGCCAGAGATTGGACACACAGCTGGCTGCTGATGCTGACGGCATTACTGCCACATTCTCACCCACAGCCGTCACTCCCAGAAGACATGACTTAGCTGTTAGCACAGTAGACAATGACATGGACAACAGTGGACACGACCGAGCAACGTGACGTCAACCAGTGTCTTGTAACCTTGTTTACCAACTTTATTGTAACAGGTGCCCCCGGTCCGATTCTGCACAGCTTTAGAGTACAGTGACCCCCTCGACCTACGATGGCCCCGACATATGATAATTCCAGCATATGATCACTCTCAGAGGCCATCGCATGTTGAAGGCAGCATCAACATACGGGGCTTTTGTATGTCGGGGCCATCGCATAAACGGCTATCCGGCCGCGCAGACTGCTTCAGCTGCCCCCGGATAGCCGTTTACGGTGCCCCGTGTGGTCCGCTGACGATCACTTACCTGTCCTCGGGGCTCCGGCGCGTCCTCTTCAGGATCCCCTGCATCGCCGGCGCTCTCCATCGTCGTCATCACGTCGCTGCGCACGCCGTCCCGTCATCCAATAGGAGCGGCGTGCGTAGCGACGTGATGGCGGCGACGTAGAGCGAGGATGCCGCGGAAGCAAAAGCCTTGCCGGAGCGTTGGGGACACCTCGGGGACACGACGACAGCGATGGAAGGCAACATCCAGGGCAGCGGTGACGGTCCGGAGCGGCGGGGACAGGTGAGTACAACTTCCTCTAACATTGGTCTTCAACCTGCGGACCTTCAGATGTTGCAAAACTACAATACCCAGCATGCTGGGTGTTGTAGTTATGCAACATCTGAAGGTCCACAGGTTGTAGACCACTGTCCTATACTTTACATTGCACGGATCCCTCAACATGCGATGGTTTCAACAAACGATGGTCCATTTGGAACGGATTACCATGGTATGTTGAGGGACCACATTTTATATTTCTTAGAATTAAGCTCTTTCCATGATGTGTAACACTACTATTTATTTTACCATAGGGTAAGATGTATTTGGGTTTTATATAACTAACAGGTGAATTGGAGTAGTGGACCATATAGTGTCCAACATGGGAAGTACAGTATCTGCAGTCATGCAGGAGGTGTTGGCTGTCCGGACATGCTGGGATTTGTAGCTTTGCAACAGCTGGAGGTCCACCAGTTTGGAGACCACTGATCTACACCTTGTAATGGATGAAATAGCAAAGTACAGATTGCGGAACAACGCAAGGATGGGATTTGAAGAAAAGGAAGCATGCACTATGAGATTAATAGGGGACGCTATATGGGGTGCCAGCCCCTATAAACTAACTTGCCATCATAACTTCTTCATCAGTGTCCTCCACTGAAGGGCGACATGTCCCGATACCATTTTTTAAGACCGAGTACGAGTAATTCAAACTTTTATTAGGGAAGGGATTAATTCACATTTATTTTTTATTTATTTTTTTACACATTTTTCCCCCTGCTTTTTTAGTCCCCATAGGGCACTGTTACATTCAATCTGTAGAATGCCATAGCATAGCATTGATCAGTGTTATCAGCGTTCCTTTACTACTGCCTGCCATGGCTAGCAGCAGTAAAGGAGCGATGATTGGACAGAACGGAGCACAGTAAGTGACCTCCCGCCGTCCTCACAGCTGATCGGGATACAGCGATTTCACCGCAATCATCCCGATCAGCATCCCTAAGCTAACCGGCAGTTAATTTCAGGACTTTTAGTTGATTGCGGCGTCTAAAAGGATACTGCCAGACATCACCGCTCCTTAACGGTGATGATCGGTGATGTTCGACATTAGCCACAGGTCCCGGCTATGACGCACGCTCAGCTGCTGGGCGCGCTGCATAGTTAGGCACCTCTGTGATACCTGCCGGCGGGGGTATTGGGTTAGGAATCGGGGACATTTGGGGACATTTCGGGACATCCCTACCGACCTCATATCTCGACCTTGTATCCTTTCCTCATTTATCGACCTCATATACTGTCCTCATATCCCGTTCTCATACCCTGTCCTCATATACCGACCTCATATACTGTCCTCATATCCCGTTCTCATATCTAGCCCTCATATCCTGACCTCATATGCAGTCCTCATATCCTGACCTCATATCCATCCTTATATCCTGACCTCATTCCCCTGTCTGCATATCCCGACTTCATATCCTGTCCTCATACCCCGTCCTAATATACCGACCTTACATCCAATGCTCATATCCCGTTCTCATATCCAATCCTCATATCCCGACCTAATACCTCGTACTCATATCAGACCTCATATACTGTCCTCATATCCCGTGCCCCACACTAAATGTGAGTAACATTTGGACCACGTTTTATTGAAATATCTTCAGCCATTTTGAAGTTATGCTGGAACATACGGTAGAATCTCCCAATAGCGTACACTCAGGGAATAAATAGTGTCCTATATTGAGAGATGTCCCGTGTACCGTGCTCACTCCAGAGTGTAATTACTTATAAAACACAATAAAAATCGATATTACAGTAGAATCTCCCAGTGCTGTTTAATTGCCCCTCATCACCCCTCCCGTATCGTTTCACCCCCCCTCCACCCCGTGCCATTTCATTCCTCCTCTTGATCCCAGCAATGTCGCTTCATTCCTCCCCACTTGAACCCCCTTTGCCACTTTATTTCCCTTGTGCCATTTCAAATCATTCCCACCTTAACACTTGTATCACATAATTTCCCCTTGATCTTGATCCCCCCCTGTGCCATTTCATTCCCCCTTTATCCCCCTGTGCCGAATCATCCCTCCCTTGTCCCACACCACTTTTCCCCTGTTGTTCTTCTTACCTGGCCAGCAGGCTCAGGTGCAGGGGCTTTCAGTGGGTTTGACGTTCTGCAGAGCAGCAGCGGCACCTTCAGGCATCAGGAGCATCACTCACCACTGCTGGCAGCTGCCACTGCTTACAGCCTCTCAGTGAGTGCAGTGCAGAGTACGTCAGGAGAAGGCTGAGAGCCACTTCACCTGAGCCTGCTGGCCAGGTAAGAAGAACGACAGGGGGAGGAGGGAAGGGGAAAAGTGATGTGGCACAAAGGGGGGGGGGGTGATTTGACACAGAGCACAGGGGGAATAAAGTAGCACAGGGAATAAAGGGGGATGAAATGGTACAGGTGGGATAAATGGGGGAAATAAATGGCACAGGGGCTGGTAAAGATGGAGTGATGAATTTGCACAGGGGGAATAAAGTGGCAAGGGGATGGGGGCGAATGATGTGGCCGGCGGATGTACAGAAGCAAGAGATCTTGTTAAACAGCGGTCTTCTGCTTGTGTGCTGGGGCTGCTGCAGGGGGTGCAGCGGGGGCCAGGGCCCTCTGGGAGCCTGGGCCTCTTACTAGTGTATTGGTTGTACCCCCCCCTGACAGCGGCCACGTGTACAAGGTAGGGCCAACACATAAGCCTGGCTTCCCCTATTGGGTGTGTTTTGGCCCCTATTGGGAGTGTTTTGACCCCTATTGGGCGTGTTTTGTCTCCTATTAGGTGTGAATTATTGGGAATGTCCCCTGTTCAGAGGGTGCAAATGCATAAAGTCTTATGGGACTCTGCCGGGGTATAAAAAACTTCCGCTATTGGGAGGTGTCCCCTATTGGCAGGTGTCCACTAAGGGAGATTTTACTGTACATAGATGTTTATATATACTAATTACTAAGTAATTCAGTCCCACGAGAACAGATCTGAAAGCATTGGGGGAATCAGGACCTCCTGTCCTTGCTGGCTAGGAAAGTGGCTGCATCATGTAGTACAAGTAGGGGGGGGAGAGTAAAAGGAGAAAACTCTTGGGGAAATTTAATAGGACTGATGTTTCATGCGCTGGACATCAATAAAATCCTGTTGGCTTTCAGTTCACTTGATTTTTTAGGAGGCGCGCGCTTCTTAATAAATCAGGCATTGCAACGGCTGCCCCTGCGATGCCTTTAACATCCAAGTTAGTTTTGAGATAGCGTTGATTTTAGCTACAGTTTATTCTAGCATTGTAGTGTAAATTGTAGTACATCTGGTATGTGCGGGAAGTACCACCCCTTTCTGCCTCCTTTCCAATAAGCCCCACCCACCCCACTTTGTTAGGGCAGCAGGAGATTCAAAAAGGCACCATTTTTTTTTTTTTAACAAACCGGGTTTGTGAAAAATTTTTCAACAGTTTAATGCATGAAGTCAGAAACTGGTTTCATTAATTCCACCCTATGTATTTGAATTTCTGGTTTTCTTTTCCATCATAAGAATATATGGCAGTGTCAGATACATCACATGACAAACATCAATGGTGCCTAGCATTAACTTAATTGGCGTTCATTGGGGCTCTTATCTGGTGTCTGTCATTTTAACAGAAAAAAATAGCACAGCATGCTGGATTGGAATCTAAAGATGTGGGCTCCTAATGGAGTGATTTACACCAATGTAAACCTAGCAGAATTTTTTTTGGGGAGTAAAGCACATGCTGTGAATGTAAAAAAAAACAAAAAAAAAAAAACAGTATACCTATTAAAGGGGTACATTGGTAGAAAAACTTTTTTTTTTTTTTCAAATCAACTGGCTCCAGAAAGTTAAACAGATTTGTAAATTACTTCTATTACAAAAATCCTAATTCTTCTAGTACTTATCATCTGATGTATGTTCCAGAGGAAATTGTGTTGTTCTTCTCTGTCTGACTACAGTGCTCTCTGCTGACACCTCTGTCTGTATTAGGAATTGTCTGGAGCAGGAGAGGTTTGCTATGGGGTTTTTCTCCTACTCTGGACAGTTCCTGACATGGACAGAGGTGTCAGCAGAGAGCACTGTGGTCAGACTAAAAAGAACAACTCAACTTCCTCTGGAGCATACAGCAGCTGATAAGTTCTGGAAGGGTTAAGAATTTAAAATAGAAGTCATTTACAAATCTGTTTGACTTTCTGGAGCCAGTTGATATATAAAAAAAAATAAATTCCCACCGTAGTACCCCTTTAAATTTGTTGCCATTTCCATATGGGTTTTCTGCTACCTAATAAACAACAAAAGTGGTCATGGCGTGGGAACAACACAATGGAGACCACAATAACTGGCCGTGCAGAATTTATCTCTAACATTTTCGGACCCCAAGCCCTTTTAGCATGAGTTAAAGGGGTTATCCAGCATAAGGTGATTTTAGTACGTACCTGGCAGACAGTAATGGACATGCTTAGGAAGGATCTGCGCTTGTCTTGGGGCTAAATGGCTATGTTGTTAGATTACCTTAACATGGTGGCTAGTTTTTTGTGAACTATTATTTCCTGTTTGACTTTTCTTTTTTTGACTACAAATCCCATAATCATAATTTTACCCCCTACACATCAGCCACCCCACTCAGTGAATCATAAATGAGCTGCGTCCATTCAAAAGACCTGTGGTTTTCAATCAGGGTGCCTACAGCTGTTGCATTAGTTGCAGATTGATCTCTCTCCCACCAAGCGATCCCTCCACCCATTGAAGCAGACAGGTTCCCTGTCATCAGCTGACTAGTGATGTCAGGTCTCGGCCGCATTGCAAGCTGGGAAATATCTGAGACAAGTCATTTTGTATGCTGGTAAAAATAAATATTGGAGTGAAAATCACAGAAGAATTGTGAGAAAACCGTCACACACAGGTACAGACACTATATTATGGACTACACTAACTTTACAGCCCCTGTAGCATAGTCAAATAATAAAAATTCCTGGAATACCCCTTTAAATTTGCTCAACCAAATTTTCATGTGCAATACCCTGACAAACTCAGTACTCACGAAAAAAATACCTTAAAAATTTCTTTTTTTACAAGACTGGATGTGAATTGTTCTGCAATTACGAAGATACAACGGAAAAAAAAAAGTTATATTTTTTATGGATAGAAATCTTTCTCTCTCTCTACATTTACCTTTTATAGAGGTTTCTAGCACTGATATAATTAAGTCTAGATGATAAATGCGATGACTTGATATTTCTTGCCAAAACACACATTCTCCTGTCTTGTTTGGCAAAGTCCAAAAAAAAAAAATATATATTAAGAAAATCAGTGTTCTGGGTATATTGGAGATGTCAGATTCTATCCAGCTCTGGAGTTAATCTGCTGAATATTCCCGGTGACCATTTGTTTTCTAAATAATGGAAAATTATAAAAATTCAGTAAATCTGTTAGTTCCTCATGTATATAAATACGTCTCAGATGTGATTGTTCAAATGTGTAATTTTTAAGTTATTTGTTTACTAGAGCAAAAAATTCATCGAACAAAAAAAAACCTCTGGAGAACTCTGTTTTTCACCTTAAAAACTCAACTTGTCGGAGAAAATATAATTTTATTGAAATTCCTCCTTATTAGGATTAAACATTTTTGCTGTTCAGACATTTCCTGCCCACCCATGGTTCTCCCTCAATCCCATCCGATTTCATACTGAGCCAATTACAGAGGAGCAGGCCTCTAGGCACTAGCCGTCTACCTTTTGTGTGGGAGTCATCAGGAGACCCTTATCTACCCCCGGCTCTAAAAACCTCATGTATTTGATAAAGAAAGGTGGGGAGACGTCCCAAGGGGAGGGGACCTTCTGAGATGAATGCATGGAACATGGATGAGGAATTTAAATCTAGACAAGAGGCTTAGCAGCATTAAAGCTATTTCTTCATTGTTCACGTTTTTCATGCCAACTTAACTTTCAATGGACTACAAGACAATAACTCAATAATTAGCACGGGAAGGTGATAAAAAGGGAACTGAATGGGACTGCATTGGTTTATGGGGGCATTTAGCATCTACAGGACCTGGAGACAGCCAGAAGAGGCATCTCAGTGATCACTCATTTAATGGCTTTATCCTATTGCTAGTGCAGAAGTATTCAAGAGAGATAGACATGTCTGCTCTACATCCAAACCGATATAAATGTGAGGCTGAACAGTATGGACTCTCATGTAAGGCGTTGGATAATGTAAGACTAGTGTTGTTGGTCTTTACGTATGCAATGAGAATCAATATCTGCAGCAACGGCGTCGATGACCCTTCAGGGATCTGCTCCACATTTAGGATAAACTATTGGGATTCTCAAAGATTTTCCATTGCCTAGTGGGGTCACTGTATTGAGCGTGTCGGGCAGACAGAACTCTGTACTGAGTGAAGGGTCTGAATACTTATGTCAATGCAATATTTCCCTTTTAATAAATTAGCAAAAATCCCTAACATTCTGTTTTCACTTCGTTATTATGGGGTACTGAGTGCAGATCGAAGGGGGAAACTTGTATTTTTTCCACATTTTTATTAGAGGGGGTTCTCTGCCCCCAGACATTTTATCCCCTATCCAAATGTGGTAGCCTGGGGTTGTATGGGAATATGGGGTGTAGCTGTGCGGTAACTAAAGGGAGTCTGGTTAACCCTTTCTATTCGTGAAGCCAGGGTGAGGGCTCCTTTGTAATGCTTGTCCTACCGCCACCCGTCCCAAGAGCGGTAGGGAGGTATTAAATAAGTGAATTTCCACAACCGGAGAGTTTGCTGAAAACTGTTGAAACTTTTACTGAAGAGTTTATGCAAGCTTTATAACAGGAACAGTCTCTTTACAAGCAAAGTCTCTTAGATACTGACAGTGGTTGGGACCTTGAGCGTTTTAAAGTCCGGAGACTGATATGCGCTGTTCCACTGGATTTAGGGGGATTTAGTTTCGGTCCAGTAGTCACGCTAGCTTTAGCTGGGATTTGGTTTAGGACTCACGGTTTGATTCAGGCTGAGGCCGGCAGGCTTCTGGCCTAGGGTTGTCTTTGCAAGTTACGCAGATCTCGACTCTCCGATGATCCGGAACCCAAGAGAGCGATCATTGGCTGCAGCTCCCTTATATGGGCAGGGGCTGGCCTAAAGCTGATTGGTCCAAAACTTCTGTCAATTATCTGTACAAAGGATCATGGTCTGACATGTGACCACACCATGTGACCTCTGAAAGGTCCTAAAGCATAACCCAAAGGAATTAACATAGTCACATGACCAAAGGTCCTGCGCTGCTATAAAGGTAATTATATTAATATACATTATTAAATATATACACATAAACACTATAAAATTAGAGAAGGAGGAGGCGACTAGGGGCTGTCCCACCTGGAGGACCCTACCTGAACGTAGTAACTCTGACTTTGGGGACCACCATACAAAGTACGGTATGCAATACGGTATTGGGACACCACACAAAGAATTGGTGATAAGATGAGGTGCACAGAGCGACTGGCGATGCGGGGCGGAGGCTCATGATGTCACGGTCATGCCCCACTCATGAAGGCCATGCCCCCTCAATGCAAGTCTATGGGACGGGGCGTGACAGCCCTATACTTTGGATAGGGGATAAGATGTCTAATGGCGGAGTACCCGTATTAGTCCACAACAAAATAAAATGTGAAAAAAATGAAAGGGTCTTAAAAATTTTCAAATGCATTGTACTGTATATAACATGACAAACGTAAAGGGGTATTTGGCATTTAAGAAAAAAAATATTTATTGCTGGGGCCTCAGAAAAAAAGACTATATTAAACAACCCCCTGTCCCCCCGAAGGTCCTGCTGGCCAAGATGGCACACTGCTGCATCCACCTGTGCAGGTCCTCCTCCAAGCTCTTGTCTTGGAATCAGACAGAAGACAGGCGCAGTGGAGAATATGAGAGCTGCAGCAGGATCTGCAAAGGAGCTGGGATAGGTAAGTATCGCTTTTGTTTCTTTTTTCATGGGGCCCCTGCAGTATATGTTTTTTTAATGCTGAAATACCCTTTTAAAGGGTGCTAGAAAGTTAATCAGATTTGTAAATTACTTCTATTAAAGTTGTGTTGTTCTTTTCAGTCTGACCCCAGTGCTCTCTGCTGGCACCTCTGTCCGTGTCATGAACTGTCCAGAGTTAGAACAAATCCCCATAATAAACCTCTTCTACTCTGCACAGTTCGTGACACATACAGAGGTGTCAGCAGAGAGCATTGTGGTCAAACAGAAAGGAACTATACAACTTCCTGTATACTATACAGCAGCTGATAAGTACTGGAAGGATTAAGATTTTTTAATAGAAGTAATTTACAAATCTGTTTAACTTTCTAGCACCAGTTGAAAAAAATTTACACTCGAGTACACCTTTAACCTCTTGCCGCAGAACGCTGTTTATAAACGGCGCTACAGCACGGTTATGAAGCGAGCTCAGGAGCTGAGCTCACATCATACCCGCACGGTCCCGGCTGTTAACAGCAGCCAGGACTCGTGGCTAATGCCGGACATCGCCGTTCAGGCAGATGTTCGGCATTAAAAGGGTACTCCGCACCTAGCATCTTATCCCCTATCCAAAGGGGACCCCCGGGATCTCTGCTGCAGCACCCCGCTATCATTTCTGCACAGAGCAAACTCGCTCTGTGCGTAATGACTGGCGATACAGGGGCCGGAGCATCGTGACGTCAAGGCTCCACCCCCTTGTGACATCATGCCCCCCCTTTAATGCAAGTCTATGGGGCCGCCACGCCCCCTCCCATAGACTTGTATTGAGGGGGCGGGCCGTGATGACACAAGGGGGCGGAGCCATGACGATGCTCCAGCCCCTGTATTGCCCGTCATTACGCACAGAGCGAGTTTGCTCTGTGCAGAAATGATAGCGGGGCACTGCAGCCGAGATCCCGGGGTACAAAAATGGTACCAATAAAAACTTTAGATCAAAGCGCAAAAAATGAGCCCTCATACCGCCCCATAGGTGGAAAAACAAAAAAGTTATAGGGGTCAGAAGATGACAATTTTAAACATATTCATTTTCCTGCATGCAGTTATGATTTTTTCCAGAAGTACGACAAAATCAAACCTATATAAGTAGGGTATCATTTTAACCGTATGGACCTACAGAATAATGATAAGGTGTAATTTTTACCAAAATATGCACTGCGTAGAAACGGAAGCCTCCAAAAGTTACAAAATGACTGGGGGGGAGGTTTGCTGTAGATTTTTGGGTAAAATGATTGATGTCATTACAAAGTAGAATTGGTGGTGCAAAAAATAAGCCATTCTATGGATTTTAAGGTGCAAATTTAAAGGATTATGATTTTTAAAAGGTAGGGGGGAAAAATGCTCAGTCCTTAAAGGGATATTCCAGGAAAAAACTTTTTTTTTATGTATCAACTGGCTCCAGAAAGTTAAACAGATTTGTAAATTACTTCTATTAAAAAAACGTAATCCTTTCAGTACTTATGAGCTTCTGAAGTTAAGGTTGTTCTTTTCTGTCTAAGTCCTCTCTGATGACACCTGTCTTGGCAAACGCCCAGTTTAGAAGCAAATCCCCATAGCAAACCTCTTCTAAACTGGCCGTTTCCAGAGACACGTGTCATCAGAGAGCACTTAGACAGAAAAGAACAACCTTAACTTCAGAAGCTCATAAGTACTGGAAGGATTAAGATTTTTTAATAGAAGTAATTTTCAAATCTGTTTAACTTTCTGGAGCCAGTTGATATATAAAAAAAAGTTTTTTCCTGGAATACCCCTTTGGGGTTAAGTAATGTTCTTGCTAGTTACCGTTTTATCCTGTGTATGTGTTTTTTCCAGGCAAATATTAAGTAAAAGCTGCATTGAAGGTTTGTCAGATGAAGTAGTGCTACGTCTTAACATAAAGCAGGAGGGTATTTTTCATTAGAAAACAAAGCACATGATATATGTGATCGGGATCAAAAGACGGAGAGTATCAGTCAGTTCTAATAACATTTACTGATAACAGGAGCCGTGCGCTGAAAGCTCAGAGGTTCCCGGTGGTATGGATGCACTTAATGGGATTATTTTTTAAAGGGACAGTGTGGTCAAAACTTAGATACTATATCAGTGTTTCCCGACTGCATAGAACTGCTCCCCCCTTTCCCAAACACTACTAATGCCCTTCCCCTTATTTTACCAATAAAGACAGACACATCTGTACTATTTAAATGGGCGGGGTGGTGGTCACAGCTCGATTTATTAAATGTATAACACTATAAGTGTAACTTTTGTAAACAACAACACTACATGGCAGTAACAATGTAAACATAAAAAAACAGGCTGACCTGTTCTTCAGCCGAAGCGGTATACCGGCAGCCGGATCCCCGACGGGCATGTCAGCCAACGGCACCTACTCCTTCAGGTCGTAGTTTCTCCATGCCAGCTGTGACTTGTGACCTAGAAGAAAACGCAAGAAACACACCGAGAAAGAAAAAACAGACGAAAAAGACAAATAAGAAACAAGGCACAAAACAAATAAGTAAAACCTTACAAGGTGTCAAATGTTTTTATTGAAAATATATACATTTTTTAAAATAGGGATAACAAAAAACCCAAAGCGCCGAACAACCGGACACGCGGGAACAAGAAAACAGCAATACAGAGGAAAACAAGGGCCGGAGGGCGGGAACAAGGCTCAATGCTGGTGAGGAAGAGGAGGGACAGGAAGCAGGGGGCCCTATTATCCCCTATGGGCGTCACTAAAACTCCCCCCCCCCCCCCCCCCGGCTATGGGAGGGCATACATCCCTAGTACAAAACTTTAACCCCCTACGTCCCTGCAGTCAGGGGGACCTATGCCTATAACGGCCAGGTCCCCTACAAACCAGTGTGCCTCTAGCTGTTCCAAAACTACAAGTCCCAGCTTTTTTGCCTATATTTTTCAGGGTATCTTTTCATACCTGCTTATGCTTCAGTACAAGTGACCTAAGACAAACCGTGTGGTTGGTAGACAACCCAAACTAACATTATGCGGGTGGATTTGGCTAAAATACCTGTGTAGTAAGCTATTGTGTGTAGCTAAAGGGAACCTGTCATCACTTTCTTTCTTTTTTTAACTGTTTATTTACAACTATGTGTAAGAAGAACAGGAGAAAGACCATAATATATATCAAAAGCAGGAGCAAAACACTATTCCTAATATGTGTCTTAGCCGAATGTGAAGATAATAGTTCAAGTAGAGACAAAAAAATAAATAAATAATAATAATATATATATATATATGTATATCTATATATATATATATATATATATATATATATATATATATGTATATAATGCAAGCAGTTGTAATTAGTGTTAAAGGGGTACTCCACTGCCCCAGTGTCCGGGACATTTAGTTCCGAATGCTGGGTACGGGCTGCGGGGTTGTGATGTCACACCACGCCTCCTCAATGCAAGTCTATGGGAGGGGGCGTGACGGATGTCACGCCCCCTCCCATAGACTTGCATTGAGGGGGTGTGACGTCACGAGGGGCATGGCCGTGACATCGCAACCCCGGCACCCAGCGTTCTGAACTAAACATTCCGGACGCCGGGGCAGTGGAGTACCCATTTAACAGAAGAAAGGCAGATTGAGTCATAGTAGGAGGACCTAGAAGATAAGAAATCCTGTCATCACTTTCATGCTGCCTGAACGATAGGTTACCGGGACAGTCCCTGGTGGCTTCTCCCTGCCCCATCATCCTTGAATGATAGATCTCAACCTATACCTACAAAGAACGAGATCTATCAATCAAGGCTAGTAAGGCAGAGAGAAACAGTCAGGGACCTCCCTGATGACTCATAGTTCAGGGAGCGTGTTACCTTAAAGGGGTACTCCCCTTGAAAACCTTTTTTTTTTTTTTTTTATCAACTGGTACCAGAAACTTAAACAGCTTTGTAAATCACTTCTATTAAAAATCTTAATCCTTCTAGTACTTATCAGCTTCTATTTGACATCTCTCTACTGACATCTCTGTTTATTTTAGGAACTGTCCAGAGTAGGAGCAAATCCCCATTGCTGAAAAGGAAATTAAAAAAGAAAATAACTTCCTGTGGAGCAAATAGAAGCTGATAAGTACTAGAAGGATTCAGATTTTTAAATAGAAGTAATTTACAAATCTGTTTAACTTACTGGCACCAATAGATTTGAAAAAAAAAAAAAAAAAAAGTTTTCCAGGGTAGTACCCCTTTAAGGAAACCTGTCATGTTGAAAATATTATTCAATTTGCTTCAATTTCTGACAGTTATCATACAGGGAAACCTGTCGATTACTGAATAGGACCTCTCACTGGACTTATGAGCGGTTTAGTTTAGTAAATAACTAGTTATCCTGAATCTTTCCCCCAAAATATACATTCAATCTTCTCTGCTCCTACTGCTCTACAACATGCTGCATACAGATAGGACAACCACATTTCCGACAGGACAGGTTTCCTATAAGTGGATTTAGGCTTGAATGAAAAAGGAATACATTTTTAAATCTGTATGATTATTTGGGATTATCTTTATCTAAAACATAATGATAAAAAAAAAAAGTAAAAAAGCTTTACTAAGCACATGGGCCCTCATTTACTTAGAAAATCGGGTTGTAAGTCTATGTTGCTTTCTTACCCGACTGCTTTTTTCCCCTGGTATTTATTATTATGTCGCATCCTGTTTGTCGCACGTGGGTTTTGTTGGTTTTGGTTTCCAACTCCTCTGAGTTGTCGGGAAAAAATCCACAACAATTCAACAAATTCGGGTTGGAAACCTTTATAAATACGTGGGAAAGCTCAGAAATGTCGGGTTACGCCCCTTTTTCGGGTTTGGGAGAATCCACATCGGGTCCGTCGGGAAAAAATGTTGCATCGTGTCGCAGACTGGCGCACGATGTCTGTGACATGTCGCAGACAAAGATGCGCCAAAAAAACCCGACAAAACAAGTCGGGTTTAGAATAGTAAATGAGGGCCAATGTCTTAAAAAATACACAACCATTAATAGAAAAATGATTGAACCCTTATATTCTCTTAAAAGTGAAGCTCACATTGTTGCCTTTGGCCAAAGCTGGTTCTCCATAGAAAACCCCCCTTTGGATTATTCCTATTTCCTTAGTCAACAAAGTAATTCAATTGGATTTGTCACGATGCCGGCTGGCAGGTAGTGGATCCTCTGTGCCAGAGAGGGATTGGCGTGGACCGTGCTAGTGGACCGGTTCTAAGCCACTACTGGTTTTCACCAGAGCCCGCCGCAAAGCGGGATGGTCTTGCTGCGGCGGTAGTGACCAGGTCGTATCCACTAGCAACGGCTCACCTCTCTGGCTGCTGAAGATTGGCGCGGTACAAGGGAGCAGGCAAAAGCAAGGTCGGACGTAGCAGAAGGTCGGGGCAGGCAGCAAGGATCGTAGTCAGGGGCAACGGCAGAAGGTCTGGAAACACAGGCAAGGAACACACAAGGAACGCTTTCACTGGCACTAAGGCAACAAGATCCGGCAAGGGAGTGCAGGGGAAGTGAGGTGATATAGGGAAGTGCACAGGTGAACACACTAATTGGGACCACTGCGCCAATCAGCGGCGCAGTGGCCCTTTAAATCGCAGAGACCCGGCGCGCGCGCGCCCTAGGGAGCGGGGCCGCGCGCGCCGGGACAGAACAGACGGAAAGCGAGTCAGGTAGGGGAGCCGGGGTGCGCATCGCGAGCGGGCGCTACCTGCATCGCGAATCGCATCCCGGCTGGCAGCGGAATCGCAGCGCCCCGGGTCAGAGGACGTGACCGGAGCGCTGCCGCGGGGAGAGTGAAGCGAGCGCTCCGGGGAGGAGCGGGGACCCGGAGCGCTCGGCGTAACAGTACCCCCCCCCTTGGGTCTCCCCCTCTTCTTAGAGCCTGAGAACCTGAGGAGCAGACTTTTGTCTAGGATGTTGTCCTCAGGTTCCCAGGATCTCTCTTCAGGACCACAACCCTCCCAGTCCACTAAAAAAAAATTTTTCCCTCTGACCTTTTTGGCAGCTAAAATTTCTTTGACCGAGAAGATGTCCGAGGAGCCAGAAACAGGAGTGGGAGGAACAGATTTGGGAGAAAAACGGTTGAGGATGAGTGGTTTGAGAAGAGAGACGTGAAAGGCATTAGGGATACGAAGAGAGGGAGGAAGAAGAAGTTTATAAGAGACAGGATTAATTTGACACAAAATTTTGAAAGGACCAAGATAGCGTGGTCCCAACTTGTAGCTAGGGACACGGAAGCGGACATATTTAGCGGAGAGCCATACCTTGTCTCCAGGGGAAAAAACGGGGGGAGCTCTTCTTTTCTTATCCGCGAACTTCTTCATGCGTGATGAAGCCTGTAAGAGAGAATTTTGGGTCTCTCTCCATATGATGGAAAGGTCACGAGAAATTTCATCCACAGCGGGCAGACCAGAGGGCAAGGGAGTAGGGAGGGGGGGAAGAGGGTGACGGCCGTACACCACGAAAAATGGGGATTTGGAGGAAGACTCAGAGACCCTGAAGTTATACGAGAATTCGGCCCATGGGAGGAGATCTGCCCAGTCATCCTGGCGGGAGGAAACAAAATGTCGCAAATAATCACCCAAGATCTGGTTAATCCTTTCTACTTGTCCATTGGACTGGGGATGATATGCAGAAGAAAAATTTAATTTAATCTTGAGTTGTTTACAGAGGGCCCTCCAGAATTTAGACACGAATTGGACGCCTCTATCCGAGACAATCTGCGTAGGCAACCCGTGAAGACGAAAAATGTGTACAAAAAATTGTTTAGCCAACTGAGGCGCAGAAGGAAGACCAGGAAGAGGGATGAAATGTGCCATTTTGGAGAATCGATCAACGACCACCCAAATAACAGTGTTGCCACGGGAAGGGGGTAAATCAGTAATAAAATCCATACCAATCAGAGACCAAGGCTGTTCGGGGACAGGCAGAGGATGAAGAAAACCAGCGGGCTTCTGGCGAGGAGTCTTATCCCGGGCACAGATAGTGCAGGCTCGCACAAAGTCCACAACATCCGTCTCCAGAGTCGGCCACCAATAGAAGCGGGAGATGAGTTGCACAGATTTCTTGATACCCGCATGACCTGCGAGATGGGAGGAGTGACCCCATTTGAGGATTCCGAGGCGTTGGCGAGGAGAAACAAAGGTCTTTCCTGGAGGAGTCTGCCTGATGGAGGCAGGAGAAGTGGAGATCAGGCAGTCAGGTGGAATGATGTGTTGCGGAGAGAGTTCAACTTCTGAGGCATCCGAGGAACGAGAGAGAGCATCGGCCCTAATGTTCTTATCGGCAGGACGAAAGTGAATCTCAAAATTAAATCGGGCAAAGAACAGAGACCACCGGGCCTGGCGAGGATTCAGCCGTTGGGCAGACTGGAGGTAGGAGAGGTTCTTGTGGTCGGTGTAGATAATAACAGGAGAACTTGATCCCTCCAGCAGATGCCTCCATTCCTCAAGTGCTAATTTAATGGCTAGAAGCTCTCGATCCCCGATGGAGTAGTTCCTCTCCGCTGGAGAGAAGGTCCTAGAGAAAAAACCACAAGTGACAGCATGCCCGGAAGAATTTTTTTGTAGAAGAACAGCTCCAGCTCCCACTGAGGAGGCATCAACCTCCAATAGGAAGGGTTTGGAAGGGTCAGGTCTGGAGAGGACGGGAGCCGAAGAAAAGGCAGACTTGAGTCGTTTAAAGGCGTCTTCTGCTTGAGGAGGCCAGGACTTGGGATCAGCATTTTTTTTGGTTAAAGCCACGATAGGAGCCACAATGGTAGAAAAATGTGGAATAAATTGCCTGTAATAATTGGCGAACCCCAAAAAGCGTTGGATAGCACGGAGTCCGGAGGGGCGTGGCCAATCTAAGACGGCAGAGAGTTTGTCTGGATCCATCTGTAGTCCCTGGCCAGAGACCAAATATCCTAGAAAAGGAAGAGATTGGCATTCAAACAGACATTTCTCAATTTTGGCATAGAGTTGGTTGTCACGAAGTCTCTGAAGAACCATACGGACATGCTGGCGGTGTTCTTCTAGATTGGCAGAAAAAATTAGGATATCGTCCAGATATACAACAACACAGGAGTATAACAGATCACGAAAAATTTCATTGACAAAGTCTTGGAAGACGGCAGGGGCGTTGCACAGTCCAAAGGGCATGACCAGATACTCAAAGTGTCCATCTCTGGTGTTAAATGCCGTTTTCCACTCGTCCCCCTCTCTGATGCGGATGAGGTTATAGGCGCCTCTTAAGTCCAATTTAGTGAAGATGTGGGCACCTTGGAGGCGATCAAAAAGTTCAGAGATGAGGGGTAAGGGGTAGCGGTTCTTAACCGTGATTTTATTAAGACCGCGGTAGTCAATGCAAGGACGTAGGGAGCCATCTTTTTTGGACACAAAGAAAAATCCGGCTCCGGCAGGAGAGGAGGATTTACGGATAAAGCCCTTTTTTAGATTCTCCTGGACGTATTCGGACATGGCAAGAGTCTCTGGGGCAGAGAGAGGATAAATTCTGCCCCGGGGTGGAGTAGTGCCCGGGAGGAGGTCGATAGGGCAATCATAAGGCCTGTGAGGAGGTAGAGTCTCAGCTTGTTTTTTGCAGAAAACATCTGCGAAGTCCATATAGGCCTTAGGGAGACCGGTTACTGGAGGAACCACAGAGTTACGGCAAGGGTTACTGGGAACCGGTTTTAGACAGTTCTTGGAACAAGAGGACCCCCAACTCTTGATCTCCCCAGTGGACCAATCCAGGGTAGGGGAATGAAGTTGAAGCCAGGGAAGTCCAAGGAGAATTTCCGAGGTGCAATTGGGGAGGACCAAAAGTTCAATCCTCTCATGATGAGATCCGATGCTCATAAGAAGGGGCTCCGTGCGGAAACGTATGGTACAGTCCAATCTTTCATTATTTACACAATTGATGTAGAGGGGTCTGGCGAGACTGGTCACCGGGATGTTGAACCTGTTGACGAGAGAGGCCAAAATAAAATTTCCTGCAGATCCTGAGTCCAAGAAGGCCACTGTAGAGAAGGAGAAGGCAGAGGCAGACATCCGCACAGGCACAGTAAGACGTGGAGAAGCAGAGTAGACATCAAGGACTGTCTCACCTTTGTGCGGAGTCAGCGTACGTCTTTCCAGGCGGGGAGGACGGATAGGACAATCTCTTAGGAAGTGTTCGGTACTAGCACAGTACAGGCAGAGGTTCTCCATACGGCGTCGTGTCCTCTCTTGAGGTGTCAGGCGAGACCGGTCGACCTGCATAGCCTCCACGGCGGGAGGCACAGGAACAGATTGCAGGGGACCAGAGGAGAGAGGAGCCGAGGAGGAGAAACGCCTCGTGCGAACAGAGTCCATATCTTGGCGGAGTTCCTGACGCCTTTCGGAAAAACGCATGTCAATGCGAGTGGCTAGGTGAATAAGTTCATGTAGATTAGCAGGAATTTCTCGTGCGGCCAGAACATCTTTAATGTTGCTGGATAGGCCTTTTTTGAAGGTCGCGCAGAGGGCCTCATTATTCCAGGACAATTCTGAAGCAAGAGTACGGAATTGTACGGCATACTCGCCAACGGAAGAATTACCCTGGACCAGGTTCAACAGGGCAGTCTCAGCAGAAGAGGCTCGGGCAGGTTCCTCAAAGACACTTCGGATTTCCGAGAAGAAGGAGTGTACAGAGGCAGTGACGGGGTCATTGCGGTCCCAGAGCGGTGTGGCCCATGACAGGGCTTTTCCGGACAGAAGGCTGACTACGAAAGCCACCTTAGACCTTTCAGTGGGAAACAGGTCCGACATCATCTCCAGATGCAGGGAACATTGGGAAAGAAAGCCACGGCAAAACTTAGAGTCCCCATCAAATTTATCCGGCAAGGATAAGCGTATCCCAGGAGCGGCCACTCGCTGCGGAGGAGGTGCAGGAGCTGGCGGAGGAGATGACTGCTGAAGCTGTGGTAGTAACTGTTGTAGCATAACGGTCAGTTGAGACAGCTGTTGGCCTTGTTGCGCTATCTGTTGTGACTGCTGGGCGACCACCGTGGTGAGGTCAGCGACAACTGGCAGAGGAACTTCAGCGAGATCCATGGCCGGATCTACTGTCACGATGCCGGCTGGCAGGTAGTGGATCCTCTGTGCCAGAGAGGGATTGGCGTGGACCGTGCTAGTGGACCGGTTCTAAGCCACTACTGGTTTTCACCAGAGCCCGCCGCAAAGCGGGATGGTCTTGCTGCGGCGGTAGTGACCAGGTCGTATCCACTAGCAACGGCTCACCTCTCTGGCTGCTGAAGATAGGCGCGGTACAAGGGAGCAGGCAAAAGCAAGGTCGGACGTAGCAGAAGGTCGGGGCAGGCAGCAAGGATCGTAGTCAGGGGCAACGGCAGAAGGTCTGGAAACACAGGCAAGGAACACACAAGGAACGCTTTCACTGGCACTAAGGCAACAAGATCCGGCAAGGGAGTGCAGGGGAAGTGAGGTGATATAGGGAAGTGCACAGGTGAACACACTAATTGGGACCACTGCGCCAATCAGCGGCGCAGTGGCCCTTTAAATCGCAGAGACCCGGCGCGCGCGCGCCCCAGGGAGCGGGGCCGCGCGCGCCGGGACAGAACAGACGGAAAGCGAGTCAGGTAGGGGAGCCGGGGTGCGCATCGCGAGCGGGCGCTACCCGCATCGCGAATCGCATCCCGGCTGGCAGCGGAATCGCAGCGCCCCGGGTCAGAGGACGTGACCGGAGCGCTGCCGCGGGGAGAGTGAAGCGAGCGCTCCGGGGAGGAGCGGGGACCCGGAGCGCTCGGCGTAACAGGATTCCAGTCAAGGCTTGGCCATTCCTTTATTGATTTACGTGGAGAATCATACGTGCAAGAGGCCATTTTTAGGGTTCAAGACATGATTGATAGTCCAGAGACTATTCTTGGAACACCCCTTTAATAAAAACAACTCATGTTTTAAGTTATTAACAAAGACATCTTGGGGGTGTTTATTTTGGAAAATAAGCATCTTGGGAGCTTCTAAATTAACATCTTTAAAAAGCAATAGAAACACAACTGAACAAAGCATTTTTGTTGTCGTGATTCATATGCGAAGAGTTCAGATTTGACATGAGGCACGCCATAAATTGAACACATTTAATATAGATATATAGACTTATACCTAATATTTTTCTTAGATAATGTCTATAAAATCGTAGGCTACCGTAAATCACTTTTCTTGCTCCACCAAAAAGATTCAGAATTTTTTGAGAGTCATAAATATCCAGACGTCCATGGTCTTATGAGCATCAATTTAGACTTCAACATTGAACCATCAGTTCTTTAGTTTTCTTTTTTTTTTTGTTGCCCATCAATCCATTTCAGTTCACAAGGGTCAGCGGTCTCTACGTTATTTGGGAATATTCAAAGAGTTAAACCTTGAGGAACCAAATTCCACGGTATTCTCCCGGGAGGCCAACAGAATCGTTGAGCTGTTCCCCACCAGACTGCATTGGAGCCTCTTCATACTGTGGAAATTAAAAGCAGGAGCCGTGGAACAGTGACAAAAATCTGCGTTACGTTATGCCATTCCTTTTTTCCTTAAAGATGTTATAATACATGGTTCTTGAAAAATATTCAGCGAACATCATCAAAGTGGTAGACACACTTTATAAAGAACAATGGTTTTTTGAAGGGGCGACTGGGCGGGCGGCCCATCTTGTTTCCTAATCCTTTTTAATACCAGTTCAAGCAGGGGGGAAAAAAACTGATTCTTGTTTTTCTGAAGTGCAGATATAATTTGGGTTTGGTAAATGGAGCCAGCGGTATTAAATATGAACACACTAAGCTGCATTAACCCTAAATCTGTAAAAAACCATCAGAGATTGTAAGAGCGAAGAGTACTTTCTGTTTGGTGGAACCCTAGCTATCGCTCCAGCTATTATCCTCACATTTCTCCCTAGGTGACGACTGGAATTTTTTGTTGATTTTCTTTTAGATATAATGAAAATCATGAAAGTGAAAGAATTACAAAATACCGTATTTTTCGCCGTATAAGACGCACTTTTTCTTCCCCAAAACTGGGAGGGGAAAAGTTGGTGCGTCTTATACGGCGAATACACACACCTATTGGGTCGGTTCCTGCGGCCATCAACGGCCGGGACCCGCGGCTAATACAGGACATCACCGATCGCGGTGATGCCCTGTATTAACCCTTCAGACGCGGCGATCAAAGCTGACCGCCGCGTCTGAAGCGAAAGTGACAGTAACCCGGCTGCTCAGTCGGGCTGTTCGGGACCGCCGCGGTGAAATCATGGCGTCCCGAACGGCTTACAGGACACCGGGAGGGAACTTTCCTGCCTCCTCGGTGTCTGCTCCGTGCCGGGTTCCCCTGCATGGCCGGCGCTCTCCTTCGACGTCATCACGTCGTCGCGCACGCCGTCCCGTCATCCAATAGGAGCGGCGTGCGTAGCGACGTGATGACGGCGGTGGATCTCGGGGAAGAAGACGTCCGGAGCGTCGGGGACACCCCCCGGGACGCGGCGACAGCGATGGAGCGACATCCAGGGCAGCAGTGACGGGTCCGGAGCGTCGGGGACACGTGAGTATTACCTCCTATCCAGTGGTCTTCAACCTGCGGACGTCCAGATGTTGCAAAACTACAACTCCCAGCATGCCCGGACAGCCGTTGGCTGTCCGGGCATGCTGGGAGTTGTAGTTTTGCAACATCTGGAGGTACACAGGTTGAAGATCACTGTTGGGTGCAGAATCTTTTTATTCTAGATTTTGCACCTTTAATATTTGGTGCGTCTTATATGCCGGTGCGTCCTGTAGGGCGAAAAAATACGGTAATACTGAGCAGTAGAAACATGATTATGATATTGGGGGTGTCCTCATTTATAATAGAGATTATATAGAGAAAAGCTGGCGTCGCTTAAAGTTTGTGTAACAGGATTTGTAAAATAACGTAAAAAGGACATAAAGGATGAATTCGGATGCTGTTCTTACGTTGGCAGATGCCGAGGTGCTAATTTTGTTCTCATATGAACTCAGGTCTCATTCTTCAGGATTTTATGTCCCAAATTTTCTGAAAACAAATATAAAGAATGCCTTTAAATAAACATGTAAAGGATCTGTCAGACCAAGATGAAGCCTGTCTGGTGTGTGCTGTAGGTCTGGCTTCGGAGATCACTGGCGGTCAGTTATATAAGGGGTCATCCAAAGAATAAAACTGAGAACCTATTGACAGGATAGTCAACTGGCTCCAGAAAGTTAAACAGATTTGTAAATTACTTCTATTAAAAAATCGTAATCCTTTCAGTACTTATGAGCTGCTGAAGTTGAGTTGTTCTTTTCTGTCTAAGTCCTCTCTGATGACACGTGTCTCGGGAACTGTCCAGTTTAAAAGCAAATCCCCATAGCAAACCTCTTCTACTCTGTGCAGTTCCCGAGACAAGCAAAGAGCACTGTTACCAGACAGAAAAGAACAACTCAACTTCAGCAGCTGATAATTATTGAAAGGATTAAGATTTTTTAAATAGAAGTAATTTCCAAATCTGTTTAACTTTCTGGAGCCAGTTGATATATAAAAAAAAAAAAGTTTTTTTCCTGGAATACCTGTTTAATATTCAATAAAGGAGGAAGTTAACCAAGTAAAAGAAGTTGTGTTTAAAGGGGTACTCTGGCCCTAAAACATCTTATCCCCTATTCAACCGCGGGGGTCCTGCCACTGGGGACCCCCGCAATGTTGCATTCGGCACCCCCCTCTTTGAGCTGTATGCCGCGCTGCCAGCTCACAAACTGCCGGGTGCCGACCACGGGGCTGAAGTATCGTGATGTCATGACTCCGCCCCCGTGTGATGTCACACCCCGCCCCCGCTATGCAAGGGGGGTGACGTCACATGGGGGCGGAGTCGTGATGTCACGATAGCGCGGCGTGCAGCTCAAAGAGGTGGGTGCCGAATGCAAGATTGCGGGGGTCCCCAGTCAGACATCTTATCTCCTTATCCCCTCCTTTGGATAGGGGATAAGATGTCTTGGGGCCGGAGTTCCCCTTTAAAGGGATTTTACAATAAATATATTTCCTATCATGAAGAAAAAAATTACTCACCGAAACCCTCAGAGGATAAAGTCCTGCAGGAACCGATGTGGAGTTATTCAGTGTTCTTTATTTTGTCAAACACAATGGGGGGGGGGGAGATTTATCGAAAACCTGTGTAGAGGAAGAGCGGTGCAGTTAATAGACACTTTTGGCCACCAGACTTCCTACACATTTCTTCACAATCATATAGTGTCACCCTATGAGGCGCTCTGACTTTTTTCTAATTTTTTTCTATATGCCAATTGTTAAATAATATAAGCCTTGCTCAATTTTTCTTTCCTTTATCATCTGTATCCCATGGAGATATGAACTGTCTGAGGTGTCTGGAAACCCTTTATTCCCCTCTCTCCATGCTTGCTCGTAGACAAAGTTGTTTACATGTTTATATGTGGGGTGGGGGGTACCTGTAGGCAACCTTTTAGTTTTAAGAGTGCCAAGTCCTTTTTGCCCGGGAAAAGGCCCCCTTCCCACATTGTGGTGGATATGGCCATGATGGGGATCATGCAGAACACCAAAGCTGTCCCCGTGAAATCTTCCACTGAAGGACGGCTGAGAGCTGCACCCAAGTACTTACAGCCAGGATCAGAGAAAACTCCAATCTCTACCATTTAAAGGGGTACTCCTGTGGAATTTTTTTTTTTTTTTTAAATCAGCTAGTGCCAGAAAGTTATACAGATTTGTAAATTACTTCTATTTAAAAATCTTAATCCTTCCAGCACTAATTAGCTGCTGTATGCTCCACAGGAAGTTGTATTTCTTTTTTAAATTCTTTTCAGTCTGACCACAGTGTTCTCTGCTGAAACCTCTGTCCATGTCAGGAACTGTCCAGAGCTGGAGTAAATCCCCATAGCAAACCTGGACAGTTCCTGATATGGACAGAAGTGTCAGCAGAGAGCACTGTGGTCAAACCGAAAAGAATTCTAGAAAGAAATATAACTTCCTGTGGAGCATACAGCAGCTGATAAGCAATTTACAGATTTGTTTAACTTTCTGGCACCAGTTGATTAAAAAAAAAATGTTTTCCACTGGAGTACCCCTTTAATCTTTTATGCTCTATGTTCAATGTAGACTGCTGACAAAGAAAGAGGGTTCCGTTTGTCCTGTTCCTGTTAACGCAACTGGGTAACCATGACAGTCACGGGCTTAATAAAGGTTACATAGTTACATAGTTAGTATGGTTGAAAAAAGACATACGTCCATCAAGTCCAACCAGGGAATTGAAGTGAAGGGTGTAAGGGGATAAGGGGAAGGGATGTAGTTTTATAATTCTGCATAAGCATTAATGCTATTTTGTTCCAGGAATGTATCTAACCCTGTTTTAAAGCTGTTAATTGTTCCTGCTGTGACCAGTTCCTGAGGTAGACCGTTCCATAAATTCACAGTCCTCACGGTAAAGAAGGCGTGTCGCCCCTTTAGACTAAACCTTTTCTTCTCCAGACGGAGGGAGTGCCCCCTCGTCCTTTGGGGGGGTTTAACCTGGAACAGTTTTTCTCCATATTTTTTCTATGGGCTATTTATATACTTATATACGTTTATCATATCCCCCCTTAAACGTCTCTTCTCAAGACTAAACAATTGTAACTCCTTTAATCGCTCCTCATAGCTAAGATGTTCCATGCCCCATATTAGTTTAGTCGCGCGTCTCTGCACCCTTTCCAACTCCGCAGTGTCCCTTTTATGAACAGGCGACCAAAACTGAACAGCATATTCCAGGTGAGGCCGTACCAATGATTTATAAAGGGGGAGTATTATGTCCCTGTCCCTTGAGTCCATGCCTCTTTTGATACGTGACAATATCCTGCCGGCTTTGGAAGCAGCAGCCTGACATTGCATGCTATTCTGTAGTCTGTGATCTACAAGTACACCCAGATCCTTCTCTACCAGTGACTCTGTCAGTTTAATCCCCTCTAAGACATACGATGCATGCAGGTTATTAGTACCCAGATGCATAACTTTACATTTATCCACATTGAACCTCATTTGCCAAGTGGATGCCCAGACACTTAGTCTATCCAAGTCATCTTGTAACTTATGCACATCCTCTATAGACTGTACTGTGCTACAAAGCTTGGTGTCATCTGCAAAGATAGAAACAGAGCTGTTAATACCATCCTCTATATCATTGATAAATAAATTAAACAACAGCGGGCCCAGTACAGAACCTTGGGGTACACCACTAATAACCGGGGACCAATCAGAGTACGAATCATTGACCACCACTCTCTGGGTACGATCCATGAGCCAGTGTTCAATCCAGTTACAAACTAAAGTTTCCAAGCCCAAAGACCTTAACTTACCTGTCAGACGTCTATGAGGGACAGTATCAAACGCTTTAGCAAAATCCAGAAACACTATATCCACAGTCATTCCTCTGTCAAGGCTTCTACTCACCTCTTCATAAAAGCAAATTAGATTGGTTTGACAACTTCTGTCCTTAGTAAACCCATGCTGGCTATCACTTATAATACAATTATCCCCTATGTATTCCTGTATGTAATCCCTTATAAGTCCTTCAAACAATTTACCCACAATGCACGTTAGACTTACCGGTCTATAATTGCCTGGCGAAGACCTAGAGCCCTTCTTGAAGATTGATACCACATTCGCCTTGCGCCAGTCCCTTGGCACAATACCAGACACCAGAGAATCTCTAAATATCATGAACAAGGGTACAGATATTACTGAACTTACCTCACTAAGAACTGGGTGTAGTCCATCCGGCCCTGGAGATTTGCTTACATTTACTTTACTTAACTTACCTTGTACCATCTCTACATTAAGCCAGTTCAGTACATTACATGATGTGTTACCAGCACTGACCTGTCCACAGGACTGTCTACTGAAAGTGTCCTTTGGTGAATACCTCAGTTATACTGTAAAGATAGCCATAACCATGCTCATAAGACAGCTATTTCTCACAGCCACCTCCCCCCGCCTCACAACTCCCCCCCCCCCCCCACTATACACACGAACGCTCAGTTCGGTCAAACATTCATGTGTTTAGAATAAAGAGACGAACTGCTGCCACAATCTATGTTCCTGACAACAAAAGAATCAGACAATGGAAATTCGAAATACGATATTCTCTCCCTTGACATCCCTTGTTGGGGATTGGGAGACCCCCATACATTTAGGCAGTCTAGCTGAAATCGGTGAGTTCGGCTAACACGTATATATAGTATATTTTACATGTTCAGGCAGTAATGTGTTGTCATTGGTACTTGCCATAAATCGGTGGACTCTGCGGTAAACTGGTTTACTACGAACTTTTACTAACTGTGGTTTACTGCAAATTGACACTGATTTGCATCAAGTATAAATGAAGCACAGGGATACCGCGTGCTGTGACCTCAACAAGTATGGGCACCCTTAAGAGATGGAGTGGAATTTTGGTAATTGCAACTGAATTATTTTTGTGCCTGTGGCAAGTTTAGCTGAGATCTTAAAAATGCTACCTGTCAGATCCTAGAAATCATAAGTGCCCCTTTTATTGTTCTATATTTATGGTACAGTGGTAAACTGATGCAGATGTCCTCATTTATTTCCAATGACCCTAAACTGAAATGTAAGTAGCTGCACAAAATCCAAGCTCACAATCCAAAAATACAAACTCCCCTCCCCGTCAGCTATAAAGTAAGGGTGGGAACTTTCATTGACTTTTGTTTAACTTCAACTTTTGATGTTGGGTTTTGATTGCGGTCATGGTTTTGATAAACATTTTAAACGATCCAACTTTTGTATGAAGACATCCCAAAAATGTGCTCTGTATATTCTTCAAATAATAACATTCATACTAATAACACATGAAAGATGAGATGTGTTTGGAATACATATCAGAAGAATTTGTTTTTATTGACCATGCAAACCAATTTTACAACAAGGGAAGATAGATTCCATGCTGGGTCTGCAGTCTTCAATACTTGTCAGTAGAGGTGATGAAAAACCAGTCATTGATTGAAGAGGCTTTAGAGCTACGATAAAATCCATCTCCTGGACACAGTGTGTGTGGGTCACATAGATGAATAGGAATGTACAAGCAAGATCGAAAGGACATTTTTTCAGCAACAAGAAACCTCAGAAATGGGATAAAGACAGTACAGTATGATTGTGCGATGGCTCCCATTCATTGAAGTGTCGGTTATCGCAAACTGAGAGGGATAGAAGCCCTAAACTTAGAGACTTTGCTTTATCGCTTCAGTGGATCTCTACCGTAGCGTAGACCAAGATGTCAGAGCTGTTCAGTGTTGTCTCGGTGGTTGGGAGACCAATGACAAACTGGAATGACACAAGAGGTGCACAGAGACGAATCTCTGCATGGACGAATTGTCAGATGGCGCATAGTGATCTATTCTGTACTTTGAGTAGAAATGGACGTCACATACCAAGCCGAGGGCGTCGAACATTGTCTACACAAACCATCAGTAAAACAAAAAGACAAGAAAAACAGGAGAGCGGGCCGACACTTCAAATTCTCAGTAGCATATAAAATCTATACAAAGTTCCTCTCACGGAAAACTTACTTTCTAGAGGGAAGTTCTGCTGTATTCACATCTTGTTTTTGCAATACGGTTCCCGTATCAGGTTTTTTGTAAAAAATAAAAATAAAAAAAATGTATGTCTCAAAACCGGACCGAACCGTATACAACCGTATATACCTCTGTACAGTTTTAAAACGTATATGGTTTGAAAACAGATGTCCGGTTGCATACGATTTAATAAAAAATTTTTTTTTAAACGAATACGGTTTTATGTTTGTCCTTTTTTTTTTTTTTAAACATATTTTTATTCAAAATTTTCCAAATTTTATAAACTTGTACACAGGGCATTCCTGTGAAATTATGTGTAGTATAGAAATATTAACTATAACAACAAGACATATTACGATACAGCATTATCAAATCAATCTAGCAACCCGTACCCCTCCCCCACCCCATCCTAATCAGTAATCAGAACGCCAACCGGCGTAAGTCATTCAGGAGAGTATCATGATACTATAGGTGAGATCCCCTCGCATCGGATACCCAGAAGCCAATAAAGAAATACGAATCAATGTCAAACAGGAACTCGAAGCCGGCCCAACGAGCCGGAAATGGATCTAGTAAGATACCAGGTCGTGTCTGTAAATGGTTGCATCAAAGACATCAATTCCTCATTCGAATAAAAGGCCAGCATGAACGTTTTCCATTTCTTAAAAAACCATTTAGCCGATTTCTCTCTTGTTCTTAAAATTTCAAGGCGATCTAGCATCAGATATTTTTTCACTTGCGCTATAACTTCCATAGGCGAGGGCATGTAAGCCGACAACCAATGAGTTAAGAGACACCGCTTGGCTCCCAGTAGAATCGTGTGGTGCAATAATGTCAGAGAGACATCCTCTGGCGGTATGTGTAGGACTATAAGTAGAGGGGTCAAAGGTAAAGCGACTTTTAGTTTCCTATCTATCAGCGTGAAGAGAGCGGTCCAGAAATCCTGAGTCTTAGGGCAGGTAACTAAGCCGTGCAATAAATCAGTAAAGGGGGCATTACAGTTAGGGCATTCAGTCAGTCTGTCAGGTCTGTCAGGTGTCCGGGGTATGGTGAATCCGTAGGTAGCGTGGTGTAATATTTTAAATTGCGTTTCCCTCCAATTTTCGTTAATTACAGCCTTGCGTACCTTAGCCCATCCCTCCAGTATTGGCACAGAGGAGTCAGAGATCCCGAGTGTGGTTTCCCAGTATCTGAATAGAGAGGCAGAGGCAATCCCACTCCCCTTTCTGGTCAGATGTCGGTACAGTGTAGAGAGAGAGTGAGATGGATTGGCTGAGGTCACCAGACTATCAAAAGAGGTAGTTGAGCTTATTCGAGAAAGGTCAGCCAATCTTGGTGTTAGAAAGGACAGAACCTGTCGGTATGACAGATGCTGACCTGGACCAAGACCATATTGGGCACTCACTTCGGCAAACGAGAGATATCTACGTTTGGTAGGGTGCAGTAGTTGGCCAACAGATTGAAGGCCAGCTGATCTCCACAGGGCAAATAAACTGTTCTCCGAACCTTGTGGGAATTCAGGGTGGGACCATAGGGGCATGTACTTAGACAGGGAATAGGGCAGGTGCATAAGGTCCCTGCCTATTTTCCACGTGGCAATTGTGTCCCTTATAATAATGCTATTTTTTATATGTGTTGGCAAGTTCTGGAGTTTGGAGTGGAGAATTCCAGCCAAGGACCACGGTGCGACCATGGCTGACTCCAGTGCAATGTTAGAGTATGTCGATTCACCCCTAAGCCAGTCTATGCAATGCCTATATATACATGCCACATTATAGTGCCTCACATCCGGGAACCCCACCCCCCCTTTCTCTTTAGGAAGCATCAACTTTGATAAGGCAATACGGGGTCTCTTATTGGCCCAAATAAATTTAGTAAATGCTGACTGAAGTGACTGGATATCAACCCTCTTAAGGAGGAGTGGAATCATTTGAATGGGGTAAAGCATCTTCGAAAAGCTAAGCATCTTTAGTAGGTGGCATCTGGCTAGCAGGGAAAGCGGTAGAGACATCCACCTCTGCAACTCTCCTATTATTTTGCGGAACAACGGGGTAAAGTTAAGAGAGTAGATCGAAGAGGGGGACCTCCCCACCAATATTCCCAAGTACTTAAAGGAGGATCTGGTAACTAGGATCGGGAATGGCATTGATGCAGAACTGTGAGACAGGGGAGTAGGAGAAATGTCCAGTAGGACGCTTTTTTCTACATTAACTCGGAACCCCGATACCTCCCCAAAATCAGAGAGGATGGTAAACACCCTCGGTACAGTCCTTACCGGATCAGATAAGAAAAAAAGGATGTCATCCGCAAATAAAGTATGAGAAATTCTTTGGGAACCCATCTGTATACCTAATGATCCCCTTTCCCTCTCAATGAGGAGAGATAATGGTTCAATGGCCAGATCGAAAAGAAGAGGGGATAGGGGACATCCCTGCCTAGTCCCCCTCTCAGGAGTGAAGAGTTCAGATAAGAAGCCCATAGTGTGGAGACGTGCTCTAGGTGAGGCATAAAGGGAGCGTAAGTAACCGAGAAAGGGCCCTCCGAACCCCATTGCCGACAGTACTTCCCACAGCCATTCCCAGCGAACACAGTCAAAGGCCTTTTCGGCGTCAATCGATAACAATGCCGCTGTGGGATGTCTGTGGGGCCGTAGATTTACCTCATCCAGTACCGAGAGCACCGCTCTAATATGAGAAACCGAGGAGCGTCCCTTGATAAAGCCCACCTGGGCCGGAGATATTAATCTTGGTAATACAGTTGCCAGTCTGTCAGACAAAATTTTGGAGACTAACTTTAAGTCTACATTGATTAAAGAGATAGGTCTATAACTCCCTGGTAATAAAGGATCCTTCCCCGGCTTAGGCAAGACCCTGATGTGCGCCACATTAGAGGACGGCGGGATCGGGTCACCAGAAAGGTAAGAGTTGTACAGGACCAGCAGGGAGGGAGCTACCTCATTTGCCAAGATTTTGAAGAAATCCCCGGAGAAGCCATCAGGACCAGGGGCTTTATTAAGTTTGAGATGTTTAAGGGCCCGATCTAGCTCCTCCGAGGAGATCTCTGCCCCTAACATTTCCCTTTCCTCCGATGTCAATGAGGGAAGAGATGAGTGTGAGAGCCATTGTGTGGGGTCTGCCATGGGGACAGTTGGCGCTGAGTAGATGTCTGCGAAATAGCTAGCTAAGATACCATTAATTATTTTGGGATCCCTGTGGGTAACACCTCTAGTATCCTTCAGGGCAGATATGTTACTCACCGGGAGGGCACCCTTAGCAAAGCGTGCCAATAGACGACCCGGTTTGTTGCCGAACCGAAAGAGAGAAGCTTCAAAATTGGATCTTTTGAGGTCGTCTCGCCGCTCTAACCAGCCATCATAAGATGCCTTGGCTGACATCCAGAGTTTTTTCGTGGTCTCAGTCGGCACAGCAACAAAGTCGGTATAGGCCCTCTGAAGAGCAGAGCCGAGAGATTTAAGCTGTGTAGCTATTTTACGCTTTAGGGAGGTCGTGTATGCCAGGATTCTCCCTCGTAAAACTGCCTTAGCAGCATCCCAAAACAATTGGGGATTGGTTACATGTGCCGCGTTATCCGCAGCGTATTCCCCCCACCAACTTTTCAGGAGTGAATGAAAATGCTCATCTCTTGCCAAGCTGGAAGGAAAGCGCCACAGGAAGTCAGATCCACGAGGGACCGAGTCCTGTAGCTGCAATAATAAGGGAGAGTGGTCAGAGATCACCATGTCAGTCAGTGAAATGTCCTCGGTCTTTAGTACAAGAGAGTCCGATAAGAAACAGTAATCGATTCTCGACCAAGAGTCATGAGAATGAGAGTAATGGGAATAGTCTCGTCCATCGGGATTTCTCGCTCTCCAAATGTCCGTCAGTCCTAAACTCAAGGTCCACGGGCCCAGGAGGCCGTCTGCTCGCCTAGGAACCGGTCCCAAGGTCCTATTGGAACGTCTGTCTTCCGTCCCATGCATTACCATGTTGAAGTCGCCCATTATCACTCGTTGAGAAGGAGAAAGAGGAGCTAGTCGCCCTGTTACGTCAGTCAAGAACTGGTCCTGTCCGTCATTGGGACCATAAATATTAACCAAGGAGAATTCGTCAGAGGCCGTCTTTACGTGAACTGCGCAAAAACGTCCTCTGTCATCAGAAACTACATTAAGAATGTCACAGGTAAAGTTCCTATTAAATAGTATTAAGACTCCGGCTTTTCTCGCTACAGCCGCCGAACCCTCTACCCTCCCTACCCACCATTTTTTCATGCGAGAGAAATCGGCTAAATCAAGGTGGGTTTCTTGGAGTAATGCTATATCAGGTGAAAGTTTTTTAAGATGTCTCAAAACTAGGCTTCTCTTGCGAGGGGATCTCAACCCTTTCACATTCCACGACACCAACCTCATAGAAAGGACTTACTAAGAAATAAACCAAGGATATGAGTCGTGTATACCTCTAGTTGGGGCTAAAGAGGAACTTCCAAATATTCTTTAGGAATGAAACACAATCCCACCCCCACTCCGAGCTGGATATCCCTACCTAGGGGACCACTTATCCACTGCTCTAGGGACTTCCCTTTACCACTACCTAAGGATATGCCAAACCAACAAGGGAGCCCCCCCCCTCCTCCCCCTGAGTGACTAGATAGAAATGTGAGTATGTCCGCCAAGATTTTAGTAAAGAGCCCGGGGACTCTCGAGTGAAAATAACAAGTCATACAAGTATCCCAATGCCCAAAGGTGAACCAATAATCAGCTAACCGAAGAGTGAGGTATCTGAGGAGACTCGAGACCGTGACTTAGTAGGAGGGCTAAAAACCCGGTAACTGGGAAAGATGGGTATACTATGACCAATCCACTCCCCCTTCCTAAGTATTCCCCTTCTAACCTAAGGAAGAACCTCAACATTACTGAACTACCATATTTGTTTATTTCCCCCCCTCCCTCCCCCACTCTTTCCCTTCCCCCTTCGTTCCCTCCCCGTTTTTACCCCCCCTCCGCAAAACAATCTTCCCCACTGCTTCCCTAACTGCCGGAATTCTCCAGGCCCCCACCCTCTCATAGCCCAGAAAAAGAGAACTTGAAGAGGTGCTAGAGGATCCCTACTTTCCCACCCCCCCTCCAACACAAAGATCGTGTTCCCAGCCCCCCACCCTCCTCCCCTCCCGAGTCTCCAACTTCCCCACCCTGTAGGGCCGGTAGTCTCCTTAATCTACCCCGTATACTGAAAACAGAACCTTCAACATATTCAAGTGAACCCCCACATATCATGATGTCAGGACATGGTGGATACTGAAAAATAATAATAAAACATGAACAACAAAAGTCCTGTCTAGGGCCATGACTAGATCATATATCTGGTGCACAGTCAGTGATGCACAGAGTCTCTGATGGAATCAAAATAAGAGAAAGTCCATAGGGATTTTCTGGTTTCACGGCCTAGAATGGCACCAAGTCCACAGAGTCCGATTCAGCAGGAGGAGAAAGACTCCAAGATTACTGGGGCACCTTCGAGTATTATGTCGATTTGCCAGGTGGACACATGTAGTAAACAGGGATAACATATAGACAGGAAAAGAGGTACCTGAGGATGCAGCTCAAGTCTATACAATGTTCACGATGGGTTCCCGGAGTTCCATCTGTCCCTCCTGTCTAGAGGGGGGCGCTCTTGTGAAGGTGAACCCTGCTGGGGAGAAGAAACCACTGAGGGATCCGGGCGACGATCCAGAGGGGGAGCGATTCCAACCCCCTCCCGCTGCCTCCGCTGATGAGAAGGAGAGCCGCCGGTGTCGTTGCGGAGAAGAACCTCCAACTGCGCAGAAGCTTCCTCCGGGGAGCTGTAGATCGCAGAATGGCCGTCGGGAAAGAAAACTCGTAGGATAGCCGGGTATTGAAGGGTGAATCTGATGCCCCGCCGATGCAGGGACGAGCAAAGAGGGGAGTATAATTTCCGCTTGCGGCTAACTTCTGCAGAGAAGTCGCCAAATATTAGAAGCTTTGCTCCGTCCAGGGTCAAGTCAGTGTTTCTTCTCTTAAACGCCCGAAGAACTGCGGTCTTGTCCTGGAAATCCAGATACCTAGTGATGACCTGGCGCGGTCTAATACGCTGTTGCGTCCCCAGGTGCCGTCCAGAGTCCCGGCCCTCTCTGAGATCCGGGCCCAAGCGGTGCGCCCGCTCAACCTTGCATGGTCGGGGCAGGCCCAGTAATTTTGGCAACATGAATTCGCACACATGGATGAGATCTACAGCCGGTACTGATTCAGGTATCCCCACTATTCGCAAGTTATTTCTGCGGGACCTGTTTTCTAAGTCTTCCACCTTATCCCCCAGACGCTTGCATTCAGCTTCCAACGAAGAGAGTCGTGTGTGAGAGGCAGCCTCAGTGGTCTCGAATGCCTGCACACGGTCTTCTACCGCCGCCATACGTGCGCCATGTTGCGACACAGTATTTTGCAGGTCTAAGAGGGTAGTCTGTATTGCGGCCACTATCGATTCCTTGACCTTGGGCACTATCTTCTCGGCCACCGCAGCAGCCAGGGTCTCATAGTCGATCCCTGCAAGCTCTACCCGATCATCCCCATTAAGCCCACTACACGTGGAGAGCGAGGGAGAGGGCGCTCTGCTGGATGCAGGGGAGGAGGCCATGCTTGATCTTCCGCACCGACTCCCCGAGCGCGGCTCACCTTTATTTTTGGACTGTTTCTTGTCTTTATGGTTGCCCATCGGGATCAAGTATCTGTCCATATACCCCGGGCGGACACTGGTGTTCAGCGTTAGAATGAGGCAGGTGAAATTTGCGGGTATAGTAGGAGAAGGTAGAGGAGCGGGCTCCCTGCACGTCCTCACAGCATGGCGCCGGGACCGGAAGTCTATGTTTGTCCTTAATTACATAAAGTTCTTCTTGTTCTATTTGTGGGAAGAACTTTCGGCGTGCACTGCGCATGTGCAAACTGCAAAACCGTATTGTGCAAACCGGATGGAATCGTACGCACATACGGTTCAGTACGGTTCCCATAGACCACCATTAAAAAAAACGTATACGGGTTGTATCCGGTTTTTCACCCGGACATAATACCATAGTAGTACGGTTTTGTGTACGGGAAAAAAACGGATAAAACCGTAAGTGATGCAAAACGTACACAACCGGATGCTATGTTTGGCATACGTTTTTTTAATGAAATGTCTATACATACGGTTTGCAATACGGTTCCATAATTTTTTTTCACTGAAACCGGATACGGGAACCGTATTGCAAAACGAGATGTGAATGCAGCCTTATAGGGGTTATCCGCAGTTCTGCTCCCGATTTTTGAATGTTCTTCCTCTAGATTTGGCGGACAAGAGATTTTTTTTATACCTGTCTGGTTTCTTTGGTGAGAAGCAGTTAAAGATAGTACCATTGAAGGATGGAGGTACTATAGGTGTTATCTGCAGTACCGCTCCCAATTTTTGTATATTTTTCCTCTATACAAACCATCAGAAGACACTTTTAAGACATTGGGCTACAAGCCAGACGTCCAGCTACAGGTGTTCCATTGACCTCACGCCATCGCTCTCAAAAGCAATCATAATGCAGAGCAAGATGGCAATGGAGGCTGGAATGTAGTGATTAGTGTTGCTCGTGAATATTCGCAATGCGAATTTTATTCGTGAATATCGCATTTTCGCGAATTTTCGTGAATATAGCACTATATATTCCTAATTACGAATATTCGTTTTATTTTTTTTATCACAGTACACATCACAGTGATCACCCCTCTCTGCTTCCAGCTTGTGTGGTGTAATGAAGGCTCTAAATTTTTGTGTATGCTAATTTTCGCATACACGAATTTTCGCTTATGTTAATTTTTGTGTATGCTAATTTTCGCATACGCGAATTTTCGCATATGCGAAAGTAAACGGGAATATTACGAATATATGCGAATTTAGCGAATATATGACGAATATTCGTCCATATATTCGCGAATTCGAATATGGCCTATGCCACTCAACACTAGAGTGATGAGTCTTGCTTTTTACTTAGATGCAATCCTAGCTGCATATAGGTCTGGAGACCAACCATTTTCTCTTTTTGCTCTGATTTTCATCTATCCTTCAAATACAGTAATAGGAAATTGCATTGCTAGGAAATTACTCCAATTGTATATCTTTGTGCATATCTGAAAAAGAAAAAATATATTGGGGTCTCCACTGAGGACACACACCAGTCAGCTATGGAATTTACCAGCCTAATACCAGGTAGTGAAACAACAAAAAACAGGAAACAATCCAGCGCCCAGAAGGCTATTCAGAAATAACAGCGGACTTCAGGTTTTTGCATACCGCTCCACTTACCTCACTGTGGGGGGGATGCAAATTGTTCCTCCACTCCAAGATGTAGAGAACAATTAGGGATTTTAGAAAATCGTTTTAGACAAAAAAGGATACCCCTGGCCCCTGATAGATGGAGAACGGAAAACAATTGAAAAATTAACCCAAAATGAATGTCTAGATAACCCTCAGCGGGGGGGGGGGGGGGGGTAATTAAGAATGTAAATACCGACGTTTTTGACCTAGCATTTTTAACTAGGTATAATACTTCACACTGTGATTAAGAAAATTCTTAATGACTATTGGAATTTACTAACAGGGGACCCAATCTTAGGAAAGGTGGCCCCAAAACGCCCAAAATGTGTCTTTAGAAAGACCAAAACATTGAAAAACATCATAGCCCCTTCAATACCAAGACAACATTGGAAAAAAAACCCAGATAGAATTATAAAATTGGTTAAGGGTGTATATTAGAGATGAGCGAACTTACAGTAAATTCGATTCATCACGAACTTCTCGGCTCGGCAGTTGATGACTTATCCTGCATAAATTAGTTCAGCTTTCAGGTGCTCCGGTGGGCTGGAAAAGGTGTATACAGTCCTAGGAAAGAGTCTCCTAGGACTGTATCCACCTTTTCCAGCCCACCGGAGCACCGGAAAGCTGAACTAATTTATGCAGGAAAAGTCATCAACTGCCGAGCCGAGAAGTTCGTGACGAATCGAATTTACTGTAAGTTCGATCATCTCTAGTGTGTATAAATGTGGTATAAATAGATGTAAAGGTTGTCTACACATTTGCTATAAGAGAACACACATTGACATTCCAGGAGATTCTAAGCCATTTTATATTAATGAATACTTGAACTGTGGTAGTTGTTTTGTTCCATATATGATTGATATGTGGAGAGAATAATCAACTGTTTACGCCAACGTATTAAAGGGGTACCCTGCTGCTCAGCGTTTGGAACAGACTGTTCCGAATGCTGGAGCCGGTGCAGGGAGCTTGTGATGTCATAGCCCCACCCCCCTCATGAAATCACGCCCCACCCCCTCAATGCAAGTCTATGGGAGGGGGCGTGACAGCGTCACGCCCCCTCCCATAGACTTACATTGAGGGGACAGGGCGTGACATCATGAGAGGCGGGGCTATGACATTACAAGCTCCCTGCACCGGCTCCAGCGTTCGGAACAGTCTGTTCCAAATGCTGATCAGCGGAATACCCCTTTAGTAAACATCGGTCACATATCCATGAGGGATTTTATTGTACAGTGTATCACGTCATTTTAACAGTCATCACAATAATAATTCTTCGCTCATGAAGGTCACTCCGCTAGAAACAGGGGATGACCATAATTCTAAACAGTTATGTGATAAAGAAATGTTTTGGATTTTTAGATTAAATACATTGTTTCCCTAAGGTTTAAATGAGACGTTAGAACAAATATGTTAATGCCCCCTTCTCCTTTTTTAAATATTTTTATATTATATATTTATTTATGTGTTAGGCTAAATTAGCTATATTTGTGTGAGGGGCAACTCGTTCACACCGCACTCACCGGCAGCAGTCGACCACTCCGGCAGGTTATATCTTCTAGCGGCAGGGGGTGATGGCAGGGACGTCACATTAACTAGGGGCTTTGGCTGTCATGGTTACAGGCAGCGTGCGGGCTTTAGGGTATAAGCAAGCTGGTTTGATTGCTGGTATAGCTGTATTTCTTCAGCTGTCTGAGCATGCTGGGAGTAGTAGTTTTGCAACAGTTGGAGGCCCCGTGGTTGGGAAACACTGGTCTAGGCTCTTAATCAGCTAATAGGGATCTCCTACAGGCGGGGGTCATCTGCTGGCGGAGGTATGGTCTCTTTACTTGTGGAATCATGAGAGGGCAGAACTCTCCGTGTTGGTGCAGTTTTCGGCAGTTTCAAATTAGGCGCCAGTAATCTTTACATCACTCACTGCTTTGGATTTGGTTGTTAATCAGGGGCGGACACAGACAGCATAGAGCCCCTGTGCAAAGAACGTGCCTGCCCCCCCCCCCCCCCGCCCCCAATACATCAATTGTTCAGGTAGGAGATAAATATGAGATATGAGATAGATAGATAGATATGAGATAGATAGATAGATAGATAGATATGAGATAGATATGAGATAGATAGAAATGAGATAGATAGATATGAGATAGATAGATAGATAGATAGATATGAGATAGATATGAGATAGATATGAGATAGATATGAGATAGATAGATAGATAGATAGATAGATAGGAGATAGATAGATATGAGATAGATAGATAGATATCAGATAGATAGATATGAGATAGATATGAGATAGATAGACAGATAGATATGAGATAGATAGATATGAGATAGATATGAGATAGATAGATAGATAGATATGAGATAGATAGATATGAGATAGATAGATATGAGATAGATATGAGATAGATAGATAGATAGATATGAGATAGATATGAGATAGATAGATAGATAGATAGGAGATAGATAGATATGAGATAGATAGATAGATAGATAGATAGATATCAGATAGATAGATATGAGATAGATATGAGATAGATAGATAGATAGATAGATATGAGATAGATAGATAGATAGATATGAGATAGATAGAAATGAGATAGATAGATATGAGATAGATATGAGATAGATAGATAGATAGATATGAGATAGATATGAGATAGATAGATAGATAGATAGGAGATAGATAGATATGAGATAGATAGATAGATAGATAGATATCAGATAGATAGATATGAGATAGATATGAGATAGATAGATAGATAGATAGATATGAGATAGATAGATATGAGATAGATATGAGATAGATAGATAGATAGATATGAGATAGATAGATATGAGATAGATAGATAGATAGGAGATAGATAGATAGATAGATAGATAGATATGAGATAGATAGATATGAGATAGATATGAGATAGATAGATAGATATGAGATAGATAGATAGATAGATAGAAAGAAAGATATTAGATGGATAGATAGAGATAGATAGATATAAGACAGATACAGTAGATAGATAGGACATGGATATCTTTTTACCAACCAGGGTGCCTCCAGATGTTGCAAAACGAAAAAACTACAACTCCTGGGCCTTTGGCTGTTGAGGTATGCTGGGAGTTTTGGTTTTGCAACAGCTGGAGGCACCCTGTGGGATGGATAGATAGATAGGTAGATAGTGTTTTCAAACCAGGGTGTCTCCAGCTGTTGCAAAACTACAACTCCCAGCTTACCTGGACTGTAGTTTTGCAACAGCTGGAGGCACCATGGTAGGAAAACACTGATCTATGCCTAGTCAATCTATCTATCTCAGTGTTTACCAACCAGTGTACCTCCAGCTGTTGCAAAACTACAACTCCCAGCATGCCTGGACAGTCTTTAGCTGTCCGGAAGTTGTAGTTTTGCAACAGCTGGAGGCTCCCTTGTTGGGAAACACTGCCTTAATGGATTAATGATAAATAAACAAGCAGTGTGTCCACATGTTGTTGCCCCAATGGGGTCACTTTCCCTCCTCCGGGGTCCACAGGTCACCTACAGGTCACATTACAAGAACAATTTTTTTGAAAAACCGCGGCAAAAATGGCGCAGTTTTACCGCGATTTTTCGAAATCGCTGTAAAAACCGCGCCATTTTTTCCGCAATTTTTCCCAAAAATTGTTCTTGTAATGTGACCTGTAGGTGACCTGTGGACCCCGGAGGAGGGAAAGTGACCCCACTGGGCTGCTACCCCCCAGCCCCAGGTTATACTGCTAGTGAGAAGAGAGGCAGGACAGGGGACATAACTTCCCCTCACAGCCGCTGTGCTCCTCGGAGGCCGGTCAGCTCTCCGCCTCCGTCCTCTTCCTGTGCTGGGGCGGAGCCATAAATCAGATACCTTCATCCCTGCGCTACTGCCTGTCTCCCTAATAATACCGGAGCAGGAGCAGCGCAGGGATTGTAAAAAAAAAAAAAAATAGCGCTTGTCTGAGTGGGGATCGGGACAACTGTTCAGGATCCTCACCAGCTGCACCGCTCTCTCAAGGGGGCCCTTGGCCAGTGTCTGAGGGCCCATGTGTAGTGGCGGGCCCCTGTGCAGCTGAACATGCTGCACATGTGATTTGTCCGTCCCTGGTTGTTAAGTTAAATGTTGCAGTGTTGGACATGTTCTGTCTCTGAGTGTGTGTCATCCCCCTTTCAGTGCTTGGATAAGTTGTCATTTCATTATACTGTGTAAACAACTCATATGTTCCTACAATGACATCATTACCTTGCTATGTATACATCACCTCTCCATGTATATATTACTACCCCAGGAATATGTTACTTTACAATGCTGTTGGATACACTTGGCATACAGCATCATGGCTAACATACTGTGATATCATACTATTACATGCAATATCATGCTGGTACATGCCTTACTATGCTATTACATGTGTCACTGTGCATTATATGTGTCACTATGGTATTACATGTGTCACTATGCTGTTACGTGTGTCACTGTGCATTATATGTGTCACTATGGTATTACATGTGTCACTGTGCATTATATGTGTCACTATGGTATTACATGTGTCACTATGCTGTTACGTGTGTCACTATGCATTATATGTGTCACTATGGTATTACATGTGTCACTATGCTGTTACGTGTGTCACTATGCATTATATGTGTCACTATGGTATTACATGTGTCACTATGCTGTTACGTGTGTCACTATGCATTATATGTGTCACTATGGTATTACATGTGTCACTATGCTATTACATGTGTCACTGTGCATTATATGTGTCACTATGCTATTACATGTGTCACTATGCATTATATGTGTCACTATGGTATTACATGTGTCACTATGCTGTTACGTGTGTCACTATGCATTATATGTGTCACTATGGTATTACATGTGTCACTATGCTGTTACGTGTGTCACTGTGCATTATATGTGTCACTATGGTATTACATGTGTCACTATGCTGTTACGTGTGTCACTATGCATTATATGTGTCACTATGGTATTACATGTGTCACTATGCTGTTACGTGTGTCACTATGCATTATATGTGTCACTATGGTATTACATGTGTCACTATGCTATTACATGTGTCACTGTGCATTATATGTGTCACTATGGTATTACATGTGTCACTATGCTATTACATGTGTCACTGTGCATTATATGTGTCACTATGGTATTACATGTGTCACTATGCTATTACATGTGTCACTGTGCATTATATGTGTCACTATGGTATTACATGTGTCACTATGCTATTACATGTGTCACTATGCATTATAT
This sequence comes from Hyla sarda, assembly GCF_029499605.1. NCBI lineage: Eukaryota > Metazoa > Chordata > Amphibia > Anura > Hylidae > Hyla > Hyla sarda. Next base: position 200,630,397 of record NC_079196.1, on the reverse strand, counting down.
GTGTCACTATGCTATTACATGTGTCACTATGCTGTTACATGTGTCACTGTGCATTATATGTGTCACTATGGTATTACATGTGTCACTATGCTGTTACGTGTGTCACTATGCATTATATGTGTCACTATGGTATTACATGTGTCACTATGCTGTTACGTGTGTCACTGTGCATTATATGTGTCACTATGGTATTACATGTGTCACTATGCTGTTACGTGTGTCACTGTGCATTATATGTGTCACTATGGTATTACATGTGTCACTATGCTGTTACGTGTGTCACTATGCATTATATGTGTCACTATGGTATTACATGTGTCACTATGCTGTTACGTGTGTCACTATGCATTATATGTGTCACTATGGTATTACATGTGTCACTATGCTGTTACGTGTGTCACTATGCATTATATGTGTCACTATGGTATTACATGTGTCACTATGCTGTTACGTGTGTCACTGTGCATTATATGTGTCACTATGGTATTACATGTGTCACTATGCTGTTACGTGTGTCACTGTGCATTATATGTGTCACTATGGTATTACATGTGTCACTATGCTGTTACGTGTGTCACTGTGCATTATATGTGTCACTATGGTATTACATGTGTCACTATGCTGTTACATGTGTCACTATGCATTATATGTGTCACTATGGTATTACATGTGTCACTATGCTGTTACATGTGTCACTGTGCATTATATGTGTCACTATGGTATTACATGTGTCACTATGCTGTTACGTGTGTCACTGTGCATTATATGTGTCACTATGGTATTACATGTGTCACTATGCTGTTACGTGTGTCACTATGCATTATATGTGTCACTATGGTATTACATGTGTCACTATGCTGTTACGTGTGTCACTATGCATTATATGTGTCACTATGGTATTACATGTGTCACTATGCTGTTACGTGTGTCACTATGCATTATATGTGTCACTATGGTATTACATGTGTCACTATGCTGTTACGTGTGTCACTGTGCATTATATGTGTCACTATGGTATTACATATGTCACTATGCTGTTACGTGTGTCACTATGCATGATATGTGTCACTATGGTATTACATGTGTCACTATGCTGTTACGTGTGTCACTGTGCTACATCATGTGTCACTGTGCATTACATAGGTCCCTATGCTATTACATGTGTCACGGTGCTATGACATGTGTGAAGGTGCTATATCGTGTCACGGTACTGTATTATGCGGCACTATGTTATTATAGGCGCCACCATGCTAACTCATGCGTCGCCATGTTGTTCATGCGTTACCATGCCATTTTAAGGTTTCCTTGACTTGTTTTCATGACTTTGACTGGTATACATTATTATACAATTTATAAGTTGCCATTCTATATGTACAATATATACCATATATGTGTTACGTTATATTGCATACATTATCATGCATGTATGGCTTTCAACCCTCAGCGTTTTTCCATACGTCCTTCATATAGTGCCATGTTTTTTTACGGTACGTTTTCATACATTGCCATGCCCTTCATACATTGCCATGCCTTTCATACGTTGCCATGCCCTTCATACATTGCCATGCCTTTCATACTTTGCCATGCCCTTTATACATTACCATGCCTTTCATATGTTGCCATGCCCTTCATACGTTGCCATGCCTTTCATACATTGCCATGCCTTTCATACATTGCCATGCCTTTCATACGTTGCCATGCCCTTCATACGTTGCCATGCCCTTCATACATTGCCATGCCTTTCATACGTTGCCATGCCTTTCATACATTGCCATGCCTTTCATACATTGCCATGCCTTTCATACGTTGCCATGCCTTTCATACATTGCCATGCCTTTCATACGTTGCCATGCCCTTCATACATTGCCATGCCCTTCATACATTGCCATGCCTTTCATACATTGCCATGCCTTTCATACATTGCCATGCCTTTCATACGTTGCCATGCCCTTCTTACGTTGCCATGCCCTTCATACATTGCCATGCCTTTCATACATTGCCATTCCTTTCATACGTTACCATGCCTTTCATATGTTGCCATGCCCTTCATACGTTGCCATGTTCCTCATATGTTGCCATGCTTCTCATACATTGCCATGCCTTTCATACATTGCCATGCCTTTCATACGTTGCCATGCCTTTCATACGTTGCCATGCCCTTCATACATTGCCATGCCCTTCATACAATGCCATGCCTTTGATACATTGCCATGCCTTTCATACGTTGCCATGCCCTTAATACGTTGCCATGCCCTTCATACGTTGCCATGCTTCTCATATGTTGCCTTGCCTTTCATACGTTGCCATGCCCTTCATACGTTGCCATGCCCTTCATACGTTGCCATGCTTCTCATATGTTGCCTTGCCTTTCATACGTTGCCATGCCCTTCATACGTTGCCATGCCCTTCATACGTTGCCATGCTTCTCATATGTTGCCTTGCCTTTCATACGTTGCCATGCCCTTCATACGTTGCCATGCCCTTCATACGTTGCCATGCTTCTCATATGTTGCCTTGCCTTTCATACGTTGCCATGCCCTTCATACGTTGCCATGCCCTTCATACGTTGCCATGCTTCTCATATGTTGCCTTGCCTTTCATACGTTGCCATGCCCTTCATACGTTGCCATGCCCTTCATACGTTGCCATGCTTCTCATATGTTGCCTTGCCTTTCATACGTTGCCATGCCCTTCATACGTTGCCATGCCCTTCATACGTTGCCATGCTTCTCATACGTTGCCATGCCCTTCATACGTTGCCATGACCTTCATACGTTGCCATGCCCTTCATACGTTGCCATGCTTCTCATACGTTGCCATGCCCTTCATACGTTGCCATGCCCTTCATACGTTGCCATGCTTCTCATATGTTGCCTTGCCTTTCATACATTGCCATGCCCTTCATACATTGCCATGCCCTTCATACGTTGCCATGCCCTTCATACGTTGCCATGCCTCTCATACGTTGCCATGCTTTTTTCATACCTTGGCATGTTTTTCGTGCGTTGCCATGTCTTTTCATACCTTGCCAATGCCAGATATACGAGACTGCATTGTTTATAGATTACTGTATAATGAATATGTTGTAATGCCCTGCACACTTTACGTAGTATAATTCACAACAGCGGGTATTCAGGCTTGGTTTGTCAGGTCGTGAGTTCCTTGCATGTGTTATTAAGATTGTTTTATAGACATATGTTTGATAGGTATATATTTTATGAGTATTTCCGTATCATGGATTTATGCGTATGTTTCCATAAGTGTAGTATAGATGTTTGAGTTTCTATAGTGGGCATTCGTGCACATGACTGGTGTATATTCCAGGCATCCTTCACTTTAGCATTTCTCACCACACACATTTACTATTCGCGATATACCATTATTACATTATTACAGCTAGTTTCCATGTACTTGTTACTATAGCATATACAGGTTGCCATATCACATACGCTAGGTATGCAGCATCTAAACATATATACTTAGTGCTAACATACATATATTATGCGTACGTCACTAACTCGCCATACAAATAGAGGTCAGGAACAGTTTTATTCTTTGCGTCTTGTTATACATACGTACAGGGAGTTTAGTGGGCGTACACTCAGTGCTGCACATCCATGTTGTTGTTAGTAATACGTACAGGTTAGCATTGTCAAGTTTCACATGTTTCGAGTGAGCTAAGTAATGGGCCGTCACTTTCACGTCCTCATTTATTCAGTGCTGGTTGTTTTCTTAGGCGGCTATGATTCTGGTTCTATTGCGTTTGCTATCTTTAGGGTCATTCATGTTTCAGGTTGCCCCGATAGTGTCTCTGACAATTTTCTCATATACTAAAGTTGGGTTTTATAGAAACTGTAGAAAAATAAGAAACAGAAACAAGCGCAGCAATGTGCCGTTACTCCTAGCAACTCTGGGAGAATGTAAAAGAAGGTGATTGTTCTCAGTACTGCGGGTACAACTCCATATATCGTAGAATGCAAGGTCCCGGAGTGCTGCCACGTCACCTTCCCCGTCTTGGACTGATCATCGGCGGTCGTGGTAAATGGAAGAGGCTGTGATCTGCTCGGCAGCAGAAGATATAGGTGCACTCAGGCACTCTCCTTGCTCTTCATTGGACCTGACGAAGAGGGGATCACACCCTTCGAAATTCGTTGTCCCACCCCCTGTGATATGGTCTGTTTTATTTATTTTATATAATAAAATCCACCTGGTTTTATTACCTCTGTTTGGATTAGATTTTTACCTTAACCGGGACACTCGCAAGGAGAGCGCCTGAGTGCACCTATATCTTCTGCTGCCGAGTAGATCACAGCCTCTTCCAAGGTTGGGTTTTAGGCGTTCTTGTAGATCTGTTACACTGTTCAGGCTGTCACTACATTCAGTTCAATTATTTTGTTCATTTGTCTTGTTGCCTGTTACAATAGATTTGCTGTCATGTTTTCACCTAGGTATAGCAACTAGGTCTAGTACATCTTAAAGGGGTACTTCACCCCTAGACATCTTATCCCCTATCCTTTGGATAGGGGATAAGATGTGTGATCGTGGGGGTCCCGCCTGTTTCTGCCGTCACCCACCTGTTTCTGCTGTCACGCCCCCTCCCATAGACTTGCATTGAGGGGAAGGGGTGTGACGTCACATGGGGGTGGAGTCGTGATGTCACTGACTTCCGTTCCGTGGTCGGGACCCAGACCCTCCAGCGCTTCCAGAGCAGAAACAGGTGGGTGCCGCATGCTATATTGCAGGGTCCCCAGCGGCGGGACCCCTGCGATTAGACATCTTATGCCCTATCCTTTGGATAGGGGATAAGATGTCTAGGGGTGGAGTACTCCTTTAAGGCTATAATATTTGTATCACTGTTTCTCATGCACACAGGCTGTTACGTTAGTTTCTCATGTTCTTGGAACAGTCAAGCCTAGACTATCATGATAGCTTTGTGTCTGTTCAGGTATCTTAGTCTAAGTTCAAGCTGTCACGGTTGTTTCACTATTATGCTGTGTGCTTAGGATGCATGTTACTGTGTTACCGTACTCATTATTCATCAAGTACATGCCACCAATTCACATGTAAACTGTATAGGTACCTGTGTATGAGTGCAGGTATGTGGGTATTTGTGGTACTTTTCAGGCTTGATACACTCAGGCCATGCTCGTTTCCTAAGCTCTCTATATAGCATCATTACTGTTTTCTCATATTCAGGTCCAGTGGCTTAGGCTGTCCATGTTAGCGCTACCAGGCATATGTTATACACATAGGTTTACCATGTTTTTTTAGCAGTTGTTTTAGCATTTCTGTTGTGTTTATGTTTTCAAGTCGATTATGTTTAGGCTGTTGCATATGGTGGTTGGACCGGTTCTAAGGCCTGTTGTCTTTAAGCTGTCATAACGACTATTGGTCAGGTCTTGTCTTCACTTGACTAGATTATGTGGTGGCTGGGGATTAGCAATGGTGAATGAAGGGTCTGGTGGTATTAACCCTTAGTTGTCGTGACGCCAGGGGGAGGTTTGCTTCTTTAGTGTTCAGGTCTCAAGAGAGAGAATTTACAGACTACAGCCCTTTATATAATAGGGGGATGGACTAAGCTCATTGGCCAGCAAACCTCTAAGTCCTGAACCCAGTGAACTCTGGGTACATCACATGACCCAGTAAGGTCCTTAAACCACTATACATCACAACTGTACATCACATGACCCGGGAAAGGTCCTATACATTATATTATTATTATATTTCCTATACATTAAATAATATATCAACGTAATTTATATGAGGTGACCAGGGGTAAGCCCTGCAGGAGACCCCTATGGAAATGGAGGGACTCTGGCTGAGGGAACTTTAGACCTGGACAGGACCTAGTCCTGTACCGGGACACCACAATTGTCATTACTGTTACGTGTCTCATTTGTTCAGGTCTGTTTCGCCTGCAGGCACAATGTTTGAGTAAAGACTTGTCATGTCCACAGGCACAATAGTTTTTCCAAAGACCTGTTATGTCTTCAGGCACAATGGTCACGCTATGTCCTGTCACGACTACAGGCATGATGGTTACACATTGTCCTTTCACGACTACATGCATGATGGTTACACCTTGCCCGGTCATGACTACAAGTAATACCCTGTCACAACTGCAGGCAAAATGGTTATGCAATGTCCTCTCACAACCACAGGCACGATGGGTTTCACAAAGTCCTGTCACGACTAATGGCATGATAGTTATGCGTTGTCCGGTCACAACTATAGGCATAATGGTAAGTAATGCTCTGTCACGACTATAGGCATAATGCTTAAGCAATGTCCTGTCACGACTACAGGCATGATGGTTACGCAAAGTCCTGTCATGACTACAGGCACTATGGTTTTCACAATGTCCTGTCATGACTACAGCCATGATGGTTACGTGTTGTCCGGTCACGACTACAGGCATAATGGTAAGAAATGGCCTGTCACGACAATGGCAGGATGGTAAGTAATGCCCTGTCATGACTACAGACATGATGTTTACGCAATGTCCTGTCTCGACTACAGGCACGGTGGTTATGCAATGTCCTGTCATGACTGCAGACACGATGGTTACGCTATGTCCTGTCACAGGCACCATGGTACAAAATGTCCTGTCACAGGCACCATGGTAGGTAATGCCCTGTCACAACTACAGGAACGATGATTATGCATTGTCATATTATGACTATGGGCACGATGGTTACATTAAGATTTTCACGTCCACAGGCTCAAAGGTTATGCCAAGATATGTCATGTATACAGCTACCATTGGTCATGTTGAGTTCGGTTAAGTATACAGGTAGTCAGGCTAAATTGCTTCAGAATCTGATTCACAGAGCGTTCATCGAGTAGTGTGAGTATTACTTTCTTCACAAATTCACTCTGTCACTGATACCACTTGTAGTATGTCAGGATGTTACCGTATGTACTTCATACACAATATAAACCGTGCACTTATTCATGTTGTTACGATCAGCATATTGTACTATGTCACTGTCCACCTATGGTGGTCTTCAGTGGTCATATGATTACTCAAAGATCCTCATGGTACAAATATTACATTATCTCTGTATCTCTAATTACCCAACCGGTTTGATTTTTGCCCACTTTATAGGCATACTTTCATTCGGCAGCTAGGGCATAATTCAAGCTGCTTATTGTATATATAAGGTAAGTCTTACTCAGTCATCATGCTTGGTCAACCTCAGTTCACAATTTATTCTGCATTGTAGTATAGAGGTAGTTAAGCTCGAGGCTTTCTGATAGTTACCCTGACCACAAATATATTTATTTATATTCTCTTATATTTATTATTGCTATTCATGTGTAATCTTTGACTAATATCAAATATTCTTTATGTAAAATAGGTGTACTGTATATAGAGAAGGTTTTTTATATATGAATAATATTTTTTATTATAATATATTATATATACATTGTTTTAAATAGCTGATTCCCTTTTACAGCTCCTTCTCTATTTGCATTGGTGACTAGCGGATCACGTGACTCGGCCCGGACTGGAAGTGGGCGCATTTCCACTATAGTGCCGGTGGAGAAGCGAGAAGTGGGCGCCAATAGGTGAGTTAAAGGATATTTTAACCTGTAACTGCTCATAATCTACTATGCCTGATGAAGGAGGTATATTCTAACCTCGGAAATGCGTTGCAATAAAAAAAAAAAAAAGAACAATTCCCGTGGATGTTGTTTATATGCCGTTTATTGGGGAATCTTGATTGGAGGAATATAGGTGCACCAGGAGGGGGGGGAAGTGTTTAATCATCCGCATCCCCCCTTAGTGAAGTAAGTGGAATGATATGCAAAACCCTGTTATTTCTGAATAGCCTTCTGAACCTGGATTGTTTTCTGTTTTTTGTTTCTTGGTCTTTTACCGAATTATAGGAATATTCCGGAAAGGATCTCAGCACCCTCCACAGATGTGGATACCCAAGGAGGTGGAAGGATTATTCTAATCATTATATACGTCTGCTTGGCCCTGGGGTGTTAGTGGTTGGGTCAGAGGATAATATCCATAGACCCTCCACATACACCGGGTGAGTCTTAAACATTTCATATTTTTATATTTTTTAAGTCACATTGGATTGTAGCGCCACCTATTTTTGTTTTGTATAATACCAGGTAGGTCACCCTTGTGATACCAAAACAGCTCCCACCCATTGTGCCAAGAAAACCTATGAAAGTGTCCTGTGGTATCTGGAGCCAAGACGTCAGCAGCAAATCCTCTAGGTCCTATAAGTTGTGGCTTCCATGGATTCCATGGTTTTTCCAGCACAAACCACAGATTGATTGACTGGATCTGGTAAAATTGGAGCCCAAGTCAACAATGTGATCTCTTTGTCACGTTCCTCATAGACTTTGGGGGGTATTTATGAAACGATTATGGAAAGTGTAATGTCTTTTTACTCCATTAATTCATGTGGTGGAAACTGTGTACCTGCTCCAAATGTATGACGTGGTGCATGACATGTTATAAATATGGTTCTGATGACATTTTTACTTCAGTACTCCACTTTGTGTGTTGCCCCCCTCTGTGACTTTTGTTAATGTTGTCCACAGTCAGTTTGTAAGCCAAGTCAAGACTGGTGTAGATTTGCGCCTAAGCTTGCGCAGTTGCTCCTAACTTTGCGACAAAGTCGCACATCATAAATTTCTGAGCACTGCAAAAACACAACTCAAAAACACATTTAACACAGCAAAAAACAAATACACACGTAAATGAAAAGTCGCACAAAAAAAACGCATTGCGACAAAATATTGCAACAAATTTACCCAGGAAAACCAGAGTAAAAGGCTTCATAAATACCCCCCATTTGTCTATGCGATGCTTAAGCAGGTGGTGAAGGTCACAGTAATATTCCCATTCCTCATGAATCATTTTTTCAGGACTCTCAGATTATAGACGATTGCTCATTGCGTGGTCTTTTTGTGGTGGTGGATATGGTGTTTGGCGTGTTCTCTGTTTCCTTTTTCTCCTTCCAGTTTATCTTTAGTTTTCCTTCACGTTCTCTTTTTCTACATACAAAAAAAAAACCTTAAAAATAAGAAAAATACACATATTTGCTATCATCACATATGTAACGACCTAAACGGTAAAATTATTTATAGGATTTTATTATTTAACCCACACATTGATTGACGTAAAAAAAAAAAGCCATGTATTTTGTTAATCCATCTCCCAAAAAAAGAGATCAATCAAAAAGTCTTATGTATTCCAAAATGGCACCAATAAAAACTACAAGTTTTCCCATAAAAATGAGCAGTAACATAGAGGCGTCAGGCGGAAAATTAAAAAGTTATGGGTCTTGTAATGTGGCAATGTTTCTATTGTGCCAAAGTAGTAAAATGTAAATTTAGTCTAGTGCTCACTGCGCATGCGTTACTCATAGAAATAATGCGGCACATGATTAGCCCTGGAGCTGTCACGTGACCTGGATGCTACAGATCAGATGCTACATGTTGATTGGATGAATGGCTGGAAATAACGGAATCACAGTTAACCCTCTGGGCTACACTGTTACTTGGGACAGAAATGCCAAGCATGAATATACAGTACTGCAGGGCCAGCAGTACACTTTCAATTAAAAAGCTACAGTATATACAGTAACAACTGCCAGTATATTTAACTATAATAAGGCACATGAATTTAACCGTGGATTATAAATGAGGGGGGCCATGACAGCATGACCAAAAATAAAGGTAACTGTCCCAAACTCTCAATACAATAAAACTATGTCATATAATAAGATGGTAATTAAATGGGCACTGTCAGATTCAAAAACTTTTTATATGTTGTACATCATGGAAAAAACATTAACCTTTCTAATATACTTCATAAGAAAGTTGTATTTCCTTTTTATAGAAATCATGGCTTAAAAATTTATGGCTTTGTCCAAGCTGGAGCACAGGCATGAACAAAGTCCAGTAAGTGAGGGATGGCTAGTACTCCCTAAGAGCACAGAGGAGTCCTACCAGACAGGAGAGAGCACAGAGGAGTCCTATCAGGCAGGAGAGAGCACAGATGAGTCCTATCAGACAGGAGAGAGCACAGAGGAGTCCTATCAGACAGGAGAGAGCACAGAGGAGTGCTATCAGACAGGAGAGAGCACAGAGGAGTGTTATCAGACAGGAGAGAGCATAGAGGAGTGCTATCAGACAGGAGAGAGCACAGAGGAGTGCTATCAGACAGGAGAGAGCACAGAGGAGTGCTATCAGACAGGAGAGAGCCCAGAGGAGTACTATCAGACAGAAGAGAGCACAGAGGAGTACTATCAGACAGGAGAGAGCACAGATGAGTACTATCAGACAGGAGAGAGCACAGATGAGTCCCATCAGACAGGAGAGAGCACAGAGGAGTCCTATCAGACAGGAGAGAGCACAGGGGAGTGCTATCAGACAGGAGAGAGCACATAGGAGTACTATCAGACAGGAGAGAGCACAGAGGAGTCCTATCAGACAGGAGAGAGCACAGAGGAGTACTATCAGACAGGAGAGAGCACATAGGAGTGTTATCAGACAGGAGAGAGCACAGAGGAGTGCTATAAGACAGGAGAGAGCACAGAGGAGTGCTATCAGACAGGAGAGAGCACAGAGGAGTGCTATCAGACAAGAGAGCACAGAGGAGTACTATCAGACAGGAGAGAGAACAGAGGAGTATTATCAGACAAGAGCGAGCACAGAAGAGTCCTATCAGACAGGAGAGAGCACAGAGGAGTACTATCAGGCAGAAGAGAGCACAGAGGAGTGCTATCAGACAGGAGAGAGCACAGAGGAGTGCTATCAGACAGGAGAGAGCACAGAGGAGTGCTATCAGACAAGATAGAGCACAGAGGAGTACTATCAGACAGGAGAGAGCACAGAAGAGTGCTATCAGACAAGAGAGAGCACAGAGGAGTACTATCAAACAGGAGAGCACAGAGGAGTCCTATCAGACAGGAGAGAGCACAGAGGAGTCCTATCAGACAGGAGAGAGCACAGAGGAGTGCTATCAGACAGGAGAGAGCACAGAGGAGTGCTATCAGACAGGAGAGAGCACATAGGAGTGCTATCAGACAGGAGAGAGCACAGAGGAGTGCTATCAGACAGGAGAGAGCACAGAGGAGTGCTATCAGACAGGAGAGAGCACAGAGAAGTACTATCAGACAGGAGAGAGCACAGAGGAGTACTATCAGACAGGAGAGAGCACAGAGGAGTGCTATCAGATAGGAGAGAGCACAGAGGAGTGCTATCAGACAGGAGAGAGCACAGAGGAGTACTATCAGACAGGAGAGAGCACAGAGGAGTGCTATCAGACAGGAGAGAGCACAGAGGAGTACTATCAGACAAGAAAGAGCACAGAGGAGTACTATCAGACAGGAGAGAGCACAGAGGAGTACTATCAGACAGGAGAGAGCACAGAGGATTCTTATCAGACAGGAGAGAGCACAGAAGAGTGCTATCAGACAGGAGAGAGCACAGAGGAGTCCTATCAGACAGGAGAGAGCACAGAAGAGTGCTAGTCCACCCTCACTTATTGGACTTTGTCCATGCCTGTGCTTCAGCTTGGACAAAGGTATGATTTTATAAGCCATGATTTCTATAAAAAGGAAATAACATTTCTTATGAAGTATATTAGGAAGGTTAATGTTTTTCCAATATGTACAGCATATAAAAAGATTTTGTATCTGACAGTGCCCATTTAAATATACATACAAGCTATAATAACTGCAGTCAGGAAGCCGGTAATATACTGCACGGGCACCAAATATTGCACCAAGTGGCTTTGCCCACTGACAAAGAAATGATCAGTCTAGAATTTTAATGGTCGGTTTATTTAAACAGTGAGAGCCAGAATAACAACAAAAAAGTCTTGAAAAACTTATTTCAAATAAGTTATAAATTGATTTGTATTTTACAGTTAACAAGATTTCTGGCTCCGAAATGTCTTCTATACAGGTAGCCAACTGAGATTAGGAGCACTCTCTTAAAGGTGTGTTTACACGTTGAGGTTTTTAATTACAATCAGTAAATACAAAACCAAGAATGAATTTGAAAAAGGCAGAAGCCACAGTTTTTTCTTTATATGTTTCCTCAATTTCTGTTTTTTTTCTGGCTTTGTTTTCAATAATTGCAATTAAAAACCTAAATGTGTAAACACAGCCTACAAGGAGTGCTCATAATCTAAGCTTGTTACCTGTATAAAAGACACTTCTCCTCAGAGGCAATCAACCCATCAGATTCCAAGCTCGCCCCCATGGCCAAGGCCAATTACTAGTGGAGACGCGCTGTGAAGTCCTGTCTACAGCTCTGGCTGACTCCATGAAGCAGATTGTCAGTGGAGTGGGGCGCCCAGATTCCAGAGCTACGAGGGAGAAGAGAAAGGTAAGTTAAAGTGTTTGTTATTTTATTAGGTATAATTAAATATCAAATTCCACCAGAGAAGCCCTTTAGGGGGATCATCAGTTGGAAAAAGCAGTGGATTGTTTATTCCATACGCAAGTGAATACAAAATAATATTTGGTAACAATCCTTCTTAATTCCTGCATACTTAACGGAAATCTGTCAGCAGTATCACCCTGATCAAAACGATACTCACGGCATCCAGATTCACCCAGCCGTTCTGCCGTAATTTGGCTTTTTCTTTTTATGCAAATGAGGGCCTTGGGACATGGGCGGAGCTCTGAACCGAACTAGGGGCCTGCTGATGTCATCTTCGCCGGGCGAGCGCTCCGCCTGTCTCATCAATATTCATAACCCCCCTCCCTGCTCTTGCACCCCGTGTTAGTGTACGGCACATGTGCTGCTTCCCTACCTGCTCTTGCACCCTGTGTTAGTGTACGGCACATGTGCTGCTTCCCTACCTGCTCTTGCACCCCGTGTTAGTGTACGGCACATGTGCTGCTTCATTACCTGCTCTTGCACCCTGTGTTAGTGTACGGCACATGTGCTGCTTCCCTACCTGCTCTTGCACCCCGTGTTAGTGTACGGCACATGTGCTGCTTCCCTACCTGCTCTTGCACCCTGTCTTAGTGTACGGCGCATGCGCCGCCTCCAGGAGTACCCAGGAAGTGGCGTATGCACGTACACAAACACGGGGCACAAGAGGAAGGGTTATGAATATTGATGAGCCGGACGGAACGCCCGCTCAGCTAAGATGACGTCAGCTTGCCCCTAGCTCGGTTCAGAGCTCCGCCTCTGCTCTAAGGCCCTCATTTGCATAATAACAAAAAGGCGAATTGCGGCGGAACGGCTTGGCGAATCCGGACACTGTGAGTATCGTTTGGATCAGCATCACCTGCACTACAAGCCTGTGTGACAGATTTAGTGTGGGTGATACTACTGATAGATTTCCTTTAAAATATACAGCTGTTAGTAACTATACAGAAGAGGACAGCATGTCGGTTCGGTAGTTGGCACTGTTACTTGCAGCATTGGGGTCCTGGGTTCAAATCTGCTTATGGACTTTCTTTGGAGTTGATATGTTTTTTACAGCATTCACATAGTATAGATGCATTCATGTCCTCTTATATCATCCGGTTACCAGTAGAATTATAGAAAAAAAACACCACCCCCTAACATTTTGCATTGCAAGTCCATAGGAACTCCTGTTATATTCATTTCATATTAATGACAGGTCACTAGTGGGTCAGAGGTTCAGATTATGAAGACTCGCAGCAGCTGCCTACGGTTCCTGACAGGAAGGAAGAGTTGAATTTCCAGAGCGGGCAGCTTTTTGGACTCCCATGCTTGTCATCCAGCAGTTTAGAAGAGACATCTACTTAGACCCTAAGCTGTCTTAAAAGAGCTTAAATAAAGACCGACAGCTTTATGAACTTAAAAGGCAACACCACAAAATATTCTGATTATGTATATTTTTTTTCTTATTTTTTGCTTTGGTCACCTATTTTAATAGTTACTTAATGATTATGAGGTCAATGCTTTTTATCCTCTTTTATCTCTTAAAGGGTTTCTCTGATTTGGACAATCCTTACTTTTTAGAAGGGTCCTGTGTAAACAAGCAAATTCCACAATCTTTTTCTGCTGGGACCCTGCCAGTAATCAGACGTAATCTGTGGAAAAACCTGGAGGTAAGTTTCTAAATTCCCTGCAGTGGACACCACAGGGAAAATGAAGCAATACACAGTGTATGAATGAATGGTTTTCTGTTTAAAGGGTTACTCCGGCCCTAAGATATCTTATCCCCTATCCAAAGAATAGGGGATAAGATATCTGACTGTGGGGGGTCTCCACCGTTGGGGACCCCCGCAATCTTGCATTCGGAGCCCACCTCTTTGAGCTGCATGCTGGGCTGCCAGCTAGCAAACTGCCGGGTGCCGACCACGGGGCCTGAGTATTGTGACGTTACGACTCCGCCCCGTGTGACGTCACGCCCCGCCCCCACTATGCAAGTCTATGGGAGGGGGCGTGACAGCGTCACGCCCCCTCCCATTGACTTGCATAGCGGGGGCAGGGGGTGATGTCACACGGGGGCAGAGTCGTGACGTCACCTCCAAGGTAAGTGACACTCTTTATAAACACTCTGATCGAGAGATGAAGATCCTGAGTAGAGGACTCCCTCTGTTAATTTAGAATTCTATAATATGATTTATGAAAATGAGTTTTCCAAACTGGACCATTGGATTGTGTTACAAAGACGACCCTTTCCCTATTGGTGCATGTAGACGTTGTAAAGGAAACATCCTCTACGTGCCAGGGAAGAAAGTTGCTAACTTACATTTAGCCTTAGCTGTGGTAGAAACAAGCCACTTTGTATTACTTGAGCATCTATATATTTTAATGTCCACATGTAATGGCTCCTTTTCAAGCCAAAATCAACATTTTACCAGAGGTAAGAGAGGCTGGACCCACCATTGCTTCAGAAAAGTGTCCCCTTTCCTATAGGGATTAGCCCAAGACTATAACGTATCACCTATCCACAGGATCTTACAGCTGGGACCACCACTGATCATAAGAATGGAGGTCTCCTGTTCACCAAACCATGCACACTGACCCAGTCTGTGGGACTTACGGAGATAGTCTAGCACTGTTAACGTCTATTGGTCCCCTGTGATTGGCGATCAGACCCCCATTGATCAGATATTTCTACCTATCCTGGGAGAGCCAAGGCCGGTGTTCTTTAACCAGTGGTTGCAAAACTACAACCAAAACACCAAAAATGTTGAACTCTTTAAAAAAAAAAAATTTGAATTTCAATGACTATAAAGATAAGCTATGAAATGAAACGGCTCAGAATGTTGTATGGAAAAGCAAAACAAAACTAAAAGGTAGGTTTTACTGTACAGATTACCGTATATTAGATCTTTTCAGACAAGAAAAATCCTCAGGGAAGGAAAATATATATTTTTTTCATCCTATTTTAAGTCAAAGTCTTCGCATCCACGATGACTAGACATCACTTAACAACCGGCATCACAGGAGCGCATTCTCCGCTCTGCCATCTGTAAGACATTCATTTGTAAATTGGAGCAGTCTCCGCTGGCGGACAAGAGGTTAATGCACTTTTTCCACTGGCACATTCTTTGTGTATTTCTGAGACATCTTCTGCTGCGAGATATTTCGGAGTTCATCTATAAGGATGAAATAAACGGATCACTTTTACTAAGCCTGTGTAAAATGATTCCTTGTGCGCTGGATTAAGGGAAGGCAATACTAAACCATTCATTTTCACAGCAGTCGTATAGAAGGATGATGATGGGACGGATGGCGGTAGTATGAATATGATAAAGAGGACATTTCAGTGGCGAGACAGCATCACTGGGACTTGATGGAACCTCCCAGATATAGAAGGCCTTCGATGGTCCTTATTTGTATAATGATCATTGTTTCAATACTAACTAACCCCCCCCCCCCCCAAGCCTCTCTGTACATATTTACCACAAAACATCCATCTGTTCTGTTCTTTATGGCAGTGTCCCCCAACCACGTTGCCTCCAGCTGTATACAGGATCTCCCAAAAGTGAGTCCACCCCTCACATTTTTGTAAATATTTTATTATATTTTTTCTTATGACAACACTGAAGAAGTGATGCTCTGTATGTAACGTAGTGAGTACAATGTAACGTAGTGAGTGCACTGTGTTTAATGTTGTTCCCCATCAAAATAACTCAACAGGTAGCAAAAGTGACTACGCCCCTAAGTGGAAATGTACAAATTGGGCCCAATTAGCCAATTTCCTCCCAGGTGTCATGTGACTCATAAATGTTACAAGGTTTGAATGGGGTCTGAAAGATGTGAATGAGGAGCTGGTGTCTTAAATTTGGTGTTATTGCTCTCACACTCTCTAATACTGGTCACTGTAAGTTCAACATGGCACCTCATGGCAAAGAACTTTAAAAAAAAGTTGTTCTACATGATGGGCTAGGCAATAAGCAGAATGCCAAGACCCTGAAATGGTTGGCAAGACCATACAGCGGTTTCACTGGACAGAATCCACCAGAACAGGTCTCGTCATGGTCAACTTAAAGGGGTATTCCAGGATTTTTTTTTACTTGACTATGCTACAGGGGCTGTAAAGTTAGTGTAGTTCATAATATAGTGTCTTTACCTTTGTGTGACGTTTTTCTCACAATTCTTATGTGATTTTCACTCCAATATTTATTTTTAACAGTATACAAAATGACTGTTGTCTCAGATTTTTCCCAGCTTGCAATGCGGCCGAGACCTTACTCACTAGTCAGCTGATGACAGGGAGCCTGTCTGCTTCAATGGGTGGAGGGATCAATCTGCAACTAATGAAACAGCTGTAGGCACCCTGATTGAAAACCACAGGTCTTTTGATGGATGCAGCTCATTTATGTTTCAATGGGTGGGGTGGCTGATGTGTGGGAGGGAGGAAAACGGAATTGTGTGATTTGTAGTCAAAAAAAGAAAAGTCAAACAGGAAATACCAGTTCACAGAAAGCTAACCACAGTATTATGGTAATCTCACAATGTTGCCATTTAGCCAGAAGACAAGCGCAGATCCTTCCTAAGCATGTCCATTACTGCCTGCCAGGTACGTACTAAAATCACCTTATGGTGGATAACCCCTTTAAGAAGTTGAGTGCACATGCTCAACGTCATATCCAGAGGTTGTCTTTGGGAAATAGATGCATTGCTGCAGTGATTGAGGGGGTCAGCCTGTCAGTGCTCAGACCATACTCTGGTGATCACACCCTCAGTGATCATATAAGTGGTAAATATTATTTGATGAACAGCTTATTTTTTCATGTGAAAAAAATTAGCAAATTGCTGGTGTTGTAATCCATTGAGCATATTCTCTGCACAGATCCACAAGTAAAGCCTTCAGCCTTTCCACTTAAAGGGGTACTCTGGCCCCAAGACATCTTATCCCCTATCCAAAGCATAGGGGATAAGATGTCTGATTGCGGGGGTCCCGAGTATCGTGACATCATGACTCCACCCCCGTGTGACATCACACCCAGCCCCCTCAATGCAAGTCTATGGGAGGGGATGTGACGCCCCCTCCCATACACTTGCATTGAGGGGGCGGGGAGTGATGTCACACTGGGGCGGAGTCGTGACATCATGATACTCCGTCCCTGTGGTCGGGAGGCATAACACAGAGATTCCAGCACTTCCTGCAGTGCTTACAGGTGGGTGCTGCATGCTAGATTGCAGGGGTCCCCAGCGGCGGGACCCCTGCGATCAGACATCTTATCCCCTATCCTTTGGATAGGGGATAAGATGTCTTGGGCCCTGGAGTACCCCTTTAATGTGTGCATATTTTTACAGAACCAGCGCCACTCTTGCCTGACATCCAGTATTGCAGCTCAGCCCTATTAAAGTTGAAAGGACTGCAATATCAGACAAATCCTATGGACAAGAGTGACACTGTTTTGGGGAAAATGACAAGAACCTTTTTCTTCTGGACAACACATTTAATTACCAGTACAAATTATTTATAAAGTTTATAGCAAAAAAAAAAAAAGAATTTGTGTAAGATGTGAGATTCATGACTTCAGCCTGTGTGAACTACATGACGGTCTCTGTGTAATATACTGCTTGTGATTATGTCTGTAGATCGCATTCTCCACCTATGACAGAAGTCTTCCTATAGATTCACTGGGAGCAACTGCTTCAGATTAAATGTCTTTATTTTTCCAATATAGCGTCTGACTCTGGCGCCTTTGTGTGAAATCTGAATGTGACTTGCAGCAAAGAGACATAGTTTATTCCTGTCTCCTCAGTGCGCGGCTTTAATACCCTGTTTACATTCCATCTCCCATAAAATGCTCCATCTTGGACGAGCATTAAGTGTGTAAACCAAGACATTTGTTCCATTGTTTTACATAGACGTTAGGTGGGATAATATTTATTCCCTTTTAGAATGGTTTCTTTAACCAGGGAAGACGTCATGTTGAAGTGGAAGACGTCAGTGCTGTGTGGGATCCTTGCACTGGAGCCAATGACAGATGGGGTGTGACTACCTCTGCTGAGTTCAGAGAGACACAGTGTTTGATCTCTGTGGGGTTCCCCCTCAACAAACTGCGGGTGTCCCAGTGGTAACTCCAATACTAAACCATTTCCACCCATCAAGATCACAATTTCCACCCTTCCCCCAAATTGTACAAACATGTTCGAAGTCTGCCAGCTGCAAACCCCCTCATGAGACACCAATGTGGCCACTGTGAGCTGTGCCAGTGTAGTGAGTATGTATATGTGTGTATATATATATATATATATATATATATATATATATATATATATATATTACATTCTTTAAGATTGGACATCAGGAAAATTGGATATAAAACAACAAAAATTGTATCCTTATGTTGTAGCCGTGTATGATACGCCCCCATTTATCGAATTTGAATAACAGTACATATGCCCCCCTTCAGCAGGCCCCAAAATTACTGCAGAGCATACTGTAGATCCCCTAAAAAAGCCTATAGACGTTACAGCAGACCAGAACGGGGCTCGTCTCTTATCTCAAAACGCTTCGGCCCCCTGAGACGAATAGTGTTGGGCGTGAATATTCGCATTTTGAATTTTTATCACGAATATCGCAAATTTGTGAATATTGTGAATATATATGCGCTATATATTCGAAATTGAGAATATTCGCTTTTTTCCCCTCATATGCACATATGCGCGTATTCGCATATTCCTTCTTTTCACTTGTGGGCCAATTAGAAAGATCCAAATACACTTGTCAGAGGTGATCAACAACATCCCTAGCAACCATTAGTAAAGTTGCCCACCCCCTCACTGTTTTCTTCCTCGAATACGTGAATATGCGAATATACGAATATAACGAACATGCGAAATTCGCGAATATAGGACGAATATTCGTCTATATATTCACGAAATATTGCGAATTCGAATATGGCCAATGCTGCTCAACACTAGAGACGAACAGGTCTCCGTAGTGGCGACCCATTCTGTTAATCAACGACCACAGTGACGTTCCGCCTCAGCCGATAATTGGTGGTGTGGACCGTCACTCCTTAGTCCAGTTCATGTGGGGTGGGGGCCGAAGTGCACAATGAGCCCTGTTCTAGAGATTGCAGGGGGGTCCCAGATGTCAGGCCCCTCCCGCGATCAGGGTCTACAGGAAAGAGGATAAGGTTTGCCTAACTGCAGAGTACCTCTTTAAGATCCTTTCACATGTTTGTTCTAAAGGCTGTCTGGGCATGCCAGAGTTGTAGTTTTGCAACAGCTGGAGGCACACGGATTGGGAAATACTGGCCTAGACCATGCTTTGGTCTAGAATTTAAGGGGCAGCAGACAAATACCCAATACGAGTGCTGATTGACTTTGTATAAGTGGATCATTGCTCGTTCAAAGGTCTATTCACACAGACCAATTGTCGAGAGTGAACAACATCATTAATGATCCCCGGATTGTTCCACTCCCCACCAACCCCCATCTAAAAATTCCAACCCAGGAAACAAAGAACGTAGGGTGCAGTATAATGGGCAAAATATGCTGAAAATATTGAGTAAATAAATCAAATGAACTATGGCATCAATGTCTCTGCCATGATTTCACTATTTAATTTAGACAGAATACATTCAGGTAATACACAGGATACATTGAGACTAGAGAGAGTAATGTGACTATACAGTAAAATATAGCAGTCAGAAAACATGTCTACAAGTGTCCTCCCTTCCTCCACCTCTGACTGTGATGGTCTCTGATTTAGACCCATTTTCAGATTTTTTCCAATGACGTCAATCAAAATTTTGACCTGGAATGTTCGTGATTTTAATTCTAAGTTTAAACAAGTTTTAATGTTCCATTACATCAATGTAATCTATTTGCAAGAAAAATCACATTATAGGGCAAAAAATCCTAGCACTGAAACAAGGCAGAATTGCCAGGGGTTTCCATGCAGCAAACTGTAAATATATCAGAAGGGTTTCAATGTTGGTCGCTAAAGCCTTCCTAATGTGAATCGGACCCCTACAGCGATGAGCTCAGCATTGACTTGACTTTTTTTTTACGCCCACCTGACTATTCAGAGTGTAAATAATCAACCAACTAGTAAAAGGTAAAATTGTAATGAGGGCACCCAAGGCTGAAAATGATATGACCACAGGTTCTCCTAAAAAAGTACCTGTCATTTATCACACACATACACACACAATGTTATATGTTACTCAGTAGGGGTGTGAATCTCCAAGAATTTGGCGATTCGATATACCGTATATACTCGAGTATAAGCCGACCCGAGTATAAGCCGAGACCCCTAATTTCAACCCAAAATCCCAGGAAAAGTTATTGACTCGAGTATAAGCCTAGGGTGGGAAATACCTCATCCCCCCCTGTCATCATCCAGACCCGTCATTAACATCCTCATCATCATCCCCTTGTCATCATCCCACACATCCCCCCTTCATCATCCCCTTATCATCCCACACATCCCCCCCTTCTTCATCCCCTTGTCATCATCCCACACATCCCCCCTTCATCATCCCCTTATCATCCCACACATCCCCCCTTCATCATCCCCTTATCATCCCACACATCCCCCCTTCATCATCCCCTTGTAATCATCCCACACCCCCCCTTCATCATCCCCTTGTCATCATCCCCACCCCCCTTCATCATCCCCACACCCCCCCTTCATCATCCTCTTCTCATCATTCGCCCTCAGTGGTCTTCAACCTGCGGACCTCCAGAGGTTTCAAAACTACAACTCCCAGCAAGCCCGGGCAGCCATCGGCTGTCCGGACTTGCTGGGAGTTGTAGTTTTGAAACCTCCGGAGGTCCGCAGGTTGAAGACCACTGCGGCCTTCAACATCATCCAGCCCCCTCTCACCCCCTTTAGTTCTGAGTACTCACCTCCGCTCGGCGCTGGTCCGGTCCTGCAGGGCTGTCCGGTGAGGAGGTGGTCCGGTGGGATAGTGGTTCCGGGCTGCTATCTTCACCGGGGGCGCCTCTTCTCCGCGCTTCCGGCCCGGAATAGAGCCGTTGCCTTGACAACGACGCATCTGCGTCGTTGTCAAGGCAACGTGACTATTCTGAGGCCGGGCCCGAAGCGCTTAGAAGAGGCCTCCCCGGTGAAGATAGCAGCCCGGAACCACTATCCCACCGGACGACCTCCTCACCGGACAGCCCTGCAGGACCGGACCAGTGCCGAGCAGAGGTGAGTACTCAGAACTAAAGGGGGTGAGAGGGGGCTGGATGATGTTGAAGGCCGCAGTGGTCTTCAACCTGCAGACCTCCGGAGGTTTCAAAACTACAACTCCCAGCAAGCCCGGACAGCCGATGGCTGCCCTGGCTTGCTGGGAGTTGTAGTTTTGAAACCTCTGGAAGTCCGCAGGTTGAAGACCACTGCGGGTGGGGGAGTTCACTCGAGTATAAGCCGAGGGGGGTGTTTTCAGCACGAAAAATCGTGCTGAAAAACTCGGCTTATACTCGAGTATATACGGTATCCCGATATATCGCGATACCGTCTAGGTGACGATACATCGCGATATATCCCGATTCTGTTTAAAAAACAATGTCTTTTACGCTTTTATTAAAATTTTATTTATTTATTTTTTTTGGTACACTTTATTAGTCTTTTAGGAATCATTAGATTCCTCAGACAGATGAATAGAGTTCTATTGAACTCCATTTATCTGCGATCCATTGATAGAGCCTGGTCCAGCCAGGATCTATCAATGACAGAGCCACGGAGAGCCTACACATCTCCCTTTAGACGCCGCTGTCAGCTTTGACAGCGGCGATCAAAAGGGTTAATAGCCAGCCGCGGCGATCGCCGCATGCTGGCTATTAGCGGCGGCCCCCGGCTACTGAGAACAGCCGGGGGCTGCAGAGTATGGAGCGGGCACGAGTCGGGAGCCCGCTCCATACACACTGCAGAGCACCGCATGCTGGCTATTAGCGGCGGTGATGCATCAGCGGCCCCCGAATACTGAAATCAGCCGGGGGCCGCAGAGTACGGAGCGGGCACGAGTCGGAGCCCGATCCATACACCCAGAGCGCCGCCGCCGTGTCAGATCCGGCTGACAAAATGTGGAACTTGTATCTCCTGATGCCCGGGACATGCTTTCTGAGCATCAGGAGTTACAAATTCCACATCACTAAAGCGATTTTTCACTTGCCGATACTGAATCGATTCAAAATGTTTTTGAATCGATTCAGTATCGGCAAGTGAAAAATCGCGATAATCGCGGGAATCGATTTTTTCTTACATCCCTATTACTCAGTACCTAATCTTGATCATGTACATATCATTTTTATGTGTCTAGCACTTATATTTCTCTCACAAATACATTTTTCTCTATTGCTCACTGTTTTTCATCCTGTGCTCTGTAGGGGGGACCCTCACACATCATGCATTCACTTCTTCATGCTGCTGTCATGTCTGTGTTCACACACAGCTATTGGATTTGCTTGTGTGTGAGCAGTTTTATGGTTAAAAGCCTTTGTTAAAGTTAAAAGCTATAGTTAAAAGCCTTTGGCTTGCTAGCCAATAGCTCCTAAGGTGTGTCTTTTTAAAGTCAGCCCAGTCTAGTCTCTGGGCTGGTGATAGAGATTACATCCTGACTTGCTGACATGCTGCTATGGAGCTCTTGGTGAAACACTCTTTATTTGAGCTTTTAATCACTATCTCTGTCTTAGCATGCACCTTGTATGTTCTGGTTTTAGCCATGGTTATGTGGCATGCTCTTAGTAGATTGTAAGCTGTGTTTGTATAGTCAGTTTTAGGATTTGTATATCTTTTCTGCTATGTGTCTGTTCACACTGTGTTTGCTCTTGTATCCGTTTTCTGGGGACATACCTGTGTCTACTGGAGGCTCTGATCTAGAGATCCCTGTTGCCGTTCCATGGGGACTCAGAGGGTATTGTTATACCTGTGTCTACTGGAGGTGTTCTGAAGGGATTGCGATTATTCCTGTCTTGTATTCAGTGTGAACTGTGTTCTATAATTATATCCTGTTGTAACTTGGCATCCCTGTTACCTGTCCATGGGGACTCCGTGTCTACTGGAGGTGTTCGGAGGGATTGCAATTATTCCTGATTAGCGATAGATCCCTGTTACTGATCCTTGGGGACTTTGTGTCTACTGGAGGTACTGGGGGACTATGCTATATTCCTGTCTGTTCCTAAACTCTGTTCAGACTTATCCGTTTTCCTGTCTGGTGTTTTGAACTCTATTTGTTTATTAGTTCTTGATTTCAGATCTTTGGAGTTCTGTACATGACTACTGATCTACAGTGTCCTCTGTTCATGACCACTGATATATAGTGTCCTTTGTTCACGACCACTGAGTCCTCTGTTCATTTCCGCTGATCTATAGTGTCCTTTGTTCATGACCGCTGATCCATTGTGTCCCCTGTGCTGCTCACTGATCTATGTCCTCTGAACTTAATCTGTTATAGAGTTCTATGTTCCTGTTATGTTTCTGGTTTGTGACCAACTGTTTATTAGTATGTGTTTTTAGGCCCCTGCACTTTAGTTCAGGGAGGGACCGGCGCCTAGTTGTCGATCCACCCTTTAGGGTGGATGGGCAAGTAGGCAGGGAGAGCGGTTTTAGGGTCAGTTTAGGGCTCTCTCCCTGTCCCCTGGTTGGTCCCTGACAGCTGAAGTCTGATAGACATGACAGGCGTAAGCACAGAGAAGTGCTAGTCCCGCCCTCAGTTCTTGGATGATGCTGCAGCCAGACAGAATTATGAGCCATGATTTCTATAAGTAAATAAGAAAGGTTAATGTTTTGCCTAGATGTACAAAATATATAAAAAGTTTTTTAATCTGACTGTGCCCATTTAAACCTGACAGATGTTTGTCGCTAAAAAACACCCCACTTATAGGGAGTTCTCCTTCAATTTGGCAGCACATAATTAATTCTTTAAAATAGAGCTTACATTGAACTTGTCTGTTCTATTCTCATATATGTATAAGCATGTTCAGCATACCGCTAGGGGGAGATCTGACCACTGTGCCCACTAGCCTTCTCTACAGCCCAGATAATAAATCCAGACCATGGCACATGCACCCAGCATGGTAACAGACCCCACCAAATTGGTTGCACATAAAGACTACTGGTTGCATAACTCTGACCGTCCAGATTCTCTAAGTATATGGGATACCTATAAGGCTACCTTTAGAGGCCATTAGGGGTGTATTACGAGAGACGAGGCTAAAATTTATTGTGCGGAAAGCTGAAGACTCAACAGAATCAGGGTGGTTTCACACCACGTTTTGTACTCACGGTTCCCGTATACGGCTGGGAGGAGGGGGGGGGCTTAATCGCGGCGCCCGCTCTCAGCCGTATAGGGGAACCGTATTTAATGCATGTCTATGAGCTGACCGGAGTGAACCGCAACGTGGTCGACCGCGTTTTTGCCTACCGTCGGGAAACCGCATACGGCCGAAAACGCAGCCGTATACGGGAACCGTAAGTACAAAACGTGGTGTGAAACCACCCTCACACAGATGTCATTACATATACTGGAATGATTCCTAGGAAATCTTTCATGTTGGTGAATGCATCGTTAGATCCTTTTTCTGGATACCTTTCTAGTGCCCAGGTACTGCGGTGAAGTGGCAGGCCCTTCTCCCATCTACAGATGCAGTAGTAGGTACATATGAAAATTCTGCAAACTTACTTTACTGCCATACAGTAGGTCTCCCAGCACAATATCCTCCACTGTACATGTGATCAGTGTCTTTGAGTATGAGGATTGTTGCCATGGTAGGTAATTTAAGGAATGGCCTTTATTTTACTATTTCCAACTCTAACATTTTTTACGGGTTCAGTTCGGCACTCTCTCAAATTTAGACCTTTTTATACTAGCAAATCAGCTAACTTAACTGTATGTAAATCTTCATAGAACAGCGTCATCCTCTAAGTAGTCATTTGGATGCCAAACGAATGTCCTCTATTTACTTTACACAATTGTATTGGCCCATTGGTTACATCTCTTTGGTACCTATGTCCCAAAAGATTAAAAATTAAATAAAAACTGGTCTAGATGGTTGGAACATGAGGAAACAATTGCATAAATTCCTTGAACTGATTGACTATGGGGGAGATTTATCAAAACCCGTGCAGAGGAAGAGTGGTGCAGTTGCCCATAGCAACCAATCAGATCGCTTCTTTCATTTTCCACAGGCCTCTAAAGAGGCCTGTGGAAAATGAAAGAAGCGATCTGATTGGTTGCTATGGGCAACTGCACCACTCTTCCTCTGCACAGGTTTTGATAAATCTCCCTCTATGTTGTTCTTATTGGTTGTCCGTATACTGATCACTATAGCGGTGGGTATCTGAGGAGGCTTCTGTATTATTTCTTACATGTTTCTTGTACAGTGAGTCCTCACATTTATGATACTTGGCTCTGTGTTTATATTGTTTTTTGTTGTTGTTGGAAATCTACAAATAATACTTAAACATTTTTTTACATAAATATATATATATATATATATATATATATATATATATATATATAAAGCTAACAAAGGGTTAAGCCTGATTTAATTGGAGATGTATATATTGTATTTATACGGGGGCAGGGCCTTACCACAGGATCAGCTTTCACTGCTGTTCCTGCCCTCCAAGATCCCCTTTTTTAATTTCTTATCATTTATTTGACTTAGTTGGTGTGCTCCCTTTCAGGCAACTCTTACAGCAAGACCAGGGCACTCCTCAGTTTGAATAGGTTTAGTACGGATACTGTGGCAGGTCAGGCATAACCATTAAGATATATAATATATAAATCTCTCCATGCTAGAGCGTGACCATACCTGAAAGCCACATATATACAATGCTGAACACACGGTGACGCCATCTACAGTGCACCCCTAATAATAACTAGTGTTGCTCGCGAATATTTGCAATTCGAATTTTATTCGCGAATATTGCATATTCGCGAATTCGCGAATATTGCATATTCGCGAATTTAGCGCTATATATTCGTAATTACGAATATTCGTTTTTTTTTTTTTTTTTTTTCACAGTACACATCACAGTGATCATCCCTCTCTGCTTCCAGCTTATGTGGTGTAAGAAGGCTCTAATACTACTGTGTGAGACTGGTGCGCAAATTTTCGCATATACGAAAATTTGCATATGGTAATATTCGCATATGCGAATTTTAGCTTATGTCAATTTTCGTGTATGCAAATTTTCGCACGTGTTCATTTTCGCCCACGCGAATATTCGCATATGCGAAAATAAAACGAGAACATTACAAATATGCGAATATTCGCGAATATGACGAATATTCGTCCATATATTCGCGAATATTCGCGAATTCGAATATGGCCTATGCCGCTCAACACTAATAATAACATCTACCTCTCATTCCCATGTCTACTAAGAAGAAGGGACTTGTATGCAGCCAATAAGTAGTGTTGAGCGGCATAGGTCATATTCGAATTCGCGAATATTTGCGAATATATGGACGAATATTCGTCATATATTCGCTAGATTCGCATATTCGAAATATTCGCGTTTTATTTTTGCATATGCGAAACAACGCACAAATTCGCATATGCGAAAATTAACATATAAAAATTTACACGCACAAAAAATTTGCATATGATAATTTTGTCAGTGCGAAAATTAGCATGTACTAAAATTTGCATATGCGAAAATTAGCATAGATATAAATTAGCATACTAATATGCATATGCATATACACATTTTTCCCTATGCGAAAATTAGTATATACAACAAATCACATATGCGAAAATTTACATATATAAAAATTAGCATACACTAAAATTCGCATATACGAAAATGTCGCACGTGCAAATTTTCGCGTATACGAAAATTACCATATACAAACATTCGCATATGCGAAAATTCCCTCGCCAGTCTCACACAGTAGTATTAGAGCCTTCATTACACCACACAAGCTGGAAGCAGAGAGGGATGATCACTTTGATGTGTACTGTGATAAAAAAAAAAAAAATCGTAATTACGAATATATAGCGCTATATTCGTGAATAAAATTCACATTGCGAATATTCACGAGCAACACTACCAATAAGCGAGGGCTCTCTGGTCCCTTCCTCTTCCTGTAGGCAGTATACTACTTAAAAGGGTTATCCAGGAATAGAAAAACACAGCTCATTTATTTCAAAAACAGCTCCCTGTCTGTCTCCAGGTTGGGTGTGGTTTTACAATGCAGCTCCATTCACTTTAATGGAACTGAGCCGCAGAACTACACCCAACCTGGAGACAGACTGGGAGCAGTTTTTGAAAGAAAGTAGCTCTGTTTTTCTATTCCTGGATAACCCCATTAATCTAGCCATATTATTAAGTGACACAGGACATGTGCACAGTATCAGACTGAAGTTCCTTGAGGAAACTGTTCTGGGGGCCCACCCATTTTGTACGTCCAATGTAATGTAAGAGTTGCACACCCCGTGTTTAATAGGATATCTAGTGATTGATTTAGACCCAACCCCAAATGAGGCTGTCATCTGCTAGGCCTCTGGGGCCCTATATTAGGGGTACACTTTTTAGTCACAGATGGAGCACACCAGAGCTGCCTTTGGTACTATGGCGGGGCCAGTCAGACTCTGAACATGTACCTTGTTAAGACAGGCAGTATCGCCCTACGTCTTGGTCTTTGGAATATGTGAAATGTTGACACTTGCGCTATGACTTTCTGTCAGTAAGTAGAAGCAGGAATATATAATATTACTATATAATTATAGTGGCGAGTGTGTCACATGCACAAACGGGTAAGTAGTTTCTATAGAACACTCTCTACATACTCCTTGTATTCTGATCCTATACTGCCCTGACTGTAGAGACTTGTGCGTGTGTATATATATATATATATATATATATATATATATATATTCATTGAAAGGGTCCCTCAAATTACAACATTAATTGGTTCCAGGGAGATCATTGTATTAATTATTCTGTTGGGTTGTAATTT
Source organism: Hyla sarda (assembly GCF_029499605.1). Lineage (NCBI taxonomy): Eukaryota > Metazoa > Chordata > Amphibia > Anura > Hylidae > Hyla > Hyla sarda. The sequence continues at coordinate 200,602,033 of NC_079196.1, read as the reverse complement.
TGACAATTTTTTTTTTTTTATCAATTTCAACAAAGAAACAAATGTTTAGTAATTTACTTCGCACTTTACGTTATATGAATTAGTTGTTATAACTGAAATACTAATTAAGTTATATTTACTCATAAATGCCACCGTTAGAGCCGACATAACACTGTGCCAGGATTGAGCTGCTTTGTATATCCTTTCTCCCAGAATCCCCGGTGGAGTACTAATGGCCTATCAATCTTCACACAGTTATGGTGCTCTACTTAAGGAGAAACCTGACCCCTTTGACTCACATCAACAGGCCTCTCAAGCTGGTACAACCTATTCTATACTGATCATCCTGAAAGGGTGATCATCCTGAAGATGGGTATTTTCCTCTGGAGAGATTTATGGCTTAGCCTACATTCCCAGTCAGTTTCTTAGACTCTGAGGTTGGAGTGAAACACTTATTTTGAAGGGGTACTCCGCTGCTCAGTGTTTGGAACAAACTGTTCCGAACGCTGGAGCCGGCGCCGGGAGCTCGTGAAGTCATAGCCCCGCCCCCTCAATGCACATCTATGGGAGGGGGTGTGATGCCCCCTCCCATAGACTTGCATTGAGGGGGCGGGGCATGATGTCATGAGAGGGCGGGGTTATGATATCACGAGCTCCCAGCGCCGGCTCCAGCGTTCGGAACAGTTTGTTCCAAACGCTGAGCAACGGAGTACCCCTCTAATGGAAAGCAACCTGAAAAGGTGGCAGAATTGAGCTGCTTTGCATATACTGGGCCTCATTTACTATTGCAAACCTGACATGTTTTGTTGGGTTGTGCGCCAGATTCTGTCACATTGTGCCAGAAATTCTGTCTGCCCCAGGATTTGCACCAGAATGGAAAAAGCCCTGACTAACTCTCCATTTTGCTAAGAAAACCCGAAAGAGGGGCATGGCCACTGGGGGAAAGGGGCGTGCCACCGGGAAAAGGGGCATGGTCATCGAAAATGGGCATGTTTCCGACATTTTCACAAAAACCCGACATATTTACTAAGGTTTCCACAGACAATGTCATGGATTTGAACTGAGGAAAACCCCACAGATCAGAGCATGTGTAAAAAAAGAAAAAAAAAAAAAGTGCAAAATGTCGGGAAACCTTAGTAAATACCGTGGAGAGTAAATTGTTGGGAATTAAAACCCACAAGGAAACCTACACAACACTCTTAGTAAATAAGGGCCACTATCTTCCCAAAATCCCCAGTGGAATGGTACGGTGTGTATAAATCTTCACACACTGTTATGGTGCTCTCCTCAAGGAGAAACCTTACCCTTTTGACTCACTATGGTCTTCCAATTGAATAAATAAATAAAATAAAGTTGGATTTACTTAAATCTTCATTTTGAGAACATATAACTAATTAGTCAAAGTAGGTTTGGTATTCTCAACTCAAAACTATAGTCTGCAAATTGACTCTTTGAGGAGATATATGATTTTGTATGGGCCCATATACTCTCTGTAGCATGGACTTATTCATATAAAGAAGTTCTGAAAATCTCACATTGAAACTAAATATACACTCAAATTTTTAGAGCCAAATGTAACAGTTAATATGGTCACAAGCATATTAAATTTAAAAATAATCTTAGTCCTCTGTAAAATATACCTTCAGCAACCAAAGCGTTAATTTTTTTTGAGTTTATCTAGATTCACCGTAAAGAGGAAAAGCAGACAGTCAAGTGGAGCCGGCAGAGACATGGGCTGGGGGGTGTTTATGACAGGAATAACTGCAGGGAATTGTGCGTGTCCTCTATGATATATAAAGGTTTGGGTTGTCCTCAGGCTTTGTTAAGTTTATGGAGAGCGAAGGTGAAAAAGATACATAAGATCCGTAAAGAGCGGATACATAAAGCAAGAAGACGCAAAGACACAATTGTTGTCTTGTAGACCCCCGTAAAACACGGGTGGTGGAGACGAGTGGCGACTGCGATTGGAAGTAGGTTTACAACTTGTAAGTGGAGTGTTTAGGACCTCTGTCTCCTACCCTGAGAATTCCAGGACCATTGTATCAGAGCTAATAATGAATTAAGTCGGCAACAAGTGAATAGCAAAATAGTACAAAACTTTATTTGTAATATCATAAAACAAGACAGATATAAGTATATGGTGAAAAAAAAAGCACAGTGCACAAGGCTGGATGAGATGGCAGGAACGTGTAGGCAAAGACAATTGGTATATACAGAGAACTGCTAATGACAAATGCTTATGCCACATGGACTATAGATGATACAGGAATGGAGATATAACAACCTCAATGAGTATCTGGAGAACAGTGGACATACTGAAAGATAAGTGTGATAGCCTGGGGGATGTAGGGTATGGGGAGTGTAGCTGTGCGGTAATTAAAGGGTGCTTGTAAACCCTTGCTATTTGTGACGCCAGGGTGAGGGCTCCTCAGTAATGCTTGTCCTATCGCCACCCTTCCCAAGAGCGATAGGGAGGTAGAGAATGATAGAATGTCCACAACAGGTACAACTTTTACTGACGGTTTTCTGCAAGCTTCAATAACGGAACAGTCTCTATACATACAAATGCTTTCTTTGGAGATTGACAAAGGTTGGGACTTAAGCAATTTAGAGTCTTTAGGTATTATGCGCTGTCCCACTGGATTTAGGGGATTTAGTTGCGGTCCAGTAGTCATGCTAGCTTTAGGGGGGTAGATAAGAACTCACAGTTTTGATTCTGCTGAGGCCGGTAGGTTTTTTAGGCCTAGCGTGTCTTTGAAAGTTGCGTAGATCCGTCCTGCTAGTCCAGCATCCACGAGAGCAGCAACCCAAGAGAGCGATAATTGGACGCAGCTCCCTTATATGGGCAGGGGCTGGACTAGTGCTAATTGGTCCATTACTGATGTCAATCACCATTACAAAGATTTGTGGGTAACACATGACCCAAGGACCTCCAAAGGTCCTCCAACATACAATAGAGGAGATTATCATGGTCACATGACCGAAGGTCCTGCAACGCTAAACAAGGTAAGTACCATACATTATCCTAGATATATACTATTACGAAATATATACATATTAACATTAGATAATTAGACTTATGAAGAGGCGACTAGGGGCTGTCCCACCTGAGGGACCCTACCTGAGCGTAGTTACTCTGACTTTGGGGACCTCTACACTAGGTACGGTATGAAATACGGTACCGGGCCACCACATAAGCAAAAGAAACCAGGGGGAAAGAGAAATCAGTACCAAGAGCAGAGCCATGCATTACCTGCACCTACCCCAACGCACGTTTCACGCCAATATGCTTCGCCATGGGGCGTGCACGCCCCCTGACGAAGCGCATTGGCGTGAAACGTGCGTTGGGGTAGGTGCAGGTAATGCATGGCTCTGCTCTTGGTACTGATTTTCCCCCTGGTTTCTTTTGCTTATCTTTCAGTATGTCCACTGTTCTCCAGATACTCATTGAGGTTGTTATATCTCCATTCCTGTATCATCTATAGTCCATGTGGCATAAGCATTTGTCATCAGGAGTTCTCTGTATATACCAAATGTCTTTGTCTGCATGTTCCTGCCATCTCATCCAGCCTTGTGCACTGTGATTTTTTACCATATACTTATATCGGTCTTGTTTTTTGATATTCCGAAAAAAGTTTTTTTTACTATTTTGCTATTCACTTGACATGGCTATTTCAGCAACCCCTTTTCACTGATTTTTTTCTAATTTCTAAAATGGTGACATAGAGCTAACAATGAGATATCACTTTTCTATCTAGACTTTACACCAGTGTTTTCAATTCTGCTTACCTCCATCTAAAGCAGAACTACAACTCCCATGCTGGGAGTTGTATTTTGCAACATTTGGAGGGCTGCAGTTTGGAGACCACTGTTTTACACGAGCCTCTGTCCTATCATGACTTTATAGGGTTGTTTACTTTACACTTTTTATCAGAAAGTTCGGCCTGAACCCTAGCTAGGACCCTCAGAGAGCAGCTATGATCTAGGGGTTGTATCTGTTGGTTTCGTACCCGCAGCGCCGCCACAGGAAAAAATGACGTATTGCACATTTCTTATAGAAATCAATGGGTCGTCCATATAAGTCTTCCGGAGAGAGAGGTTCCTTATAGCTGCTCCCTACCCAAAAAAATCCCGGATTCTCCTAAATTGTTTGCAAATCCAAATATTAAGATTGATGATATGAATAAGGCTGGGTTCACACCACATTTTTGCAATACAGTTCCCATATACGTTTTCTATGTGAAAACTGTATGGAACCGTATTAAAAACCATATGCATTGACTCTCCATTGAAAACCGTATCCCAAGAGATGCATCAGGTTGTGTCCGTTTTGCATCCTGTACGGTTTTGTCAGTTTTTTCCCGTACCCAAAACCGCAGCCTTCCACTGCTTTTGCTTTTGGTGAAAAACTGTATTAACCCGTATAAGTTTTTTTTTAACATTAGCGTCAATGGGAACCGTGCAGAACCGTATGTGCATCCGGTTCCATCCGGTTTTCACCATCCGGTTTTTGACTTTGCACAGTTTTTTCTTGGAATTTCAATCAAAAAGTGAAACTTTATTCATAATGGAGTGAAAAGTTAAAAACGTATACGTTTTTTTTCTTACAAAATGGGTTTAACCAGACACCATTTTTTAAACCGTATACGTTTTTTAACTGTATACAGGTTAACATTTGTACACGCGTTTTGATACAGTTTAGTCAGGTTTTGAGGAATCAGTTTTTCATCAAAAACCTGATATGAGAAGTTTATTGCAAAAATGTGGTGTAAATGCACACCAAAGCAGAGACACATTGGTCAGTGCAGCGGGACTGTGTTACTTTTACTTATTTACAAAAAATAAGTAGTCAGGAAAAGATGTCTTTAATATAAAGTTACACAACTAGTTGACTGCACAGGAGAAAGTAGTTAACATATGGACTGCACATTGCCCAGCATGTAAAAATGTGCAGACAAAAGCTGTGTAAAAGGATAAAAACCACAGTGTAAAAACTATCCTGTAACAGTGTACGCAAAACTTACCAATAGGTCATAGACAGGTGCAGTAATAGTGATGGGACCTGGCCACAAGGACAGCTCATGCAAAAACACCATGCAACGCCAAGCAAGGGAGAGGAGTGTTCCACGTACACTGAGCAGGCAGGTTGATGCTGAGGGGTTAAACTGGTTTGCCACTGGGGCAGCTTGTTGGCACTATTAAAGAGGCACTCTTTTCCTGGAGGGAGAATAGGTAAATAAAAGTGGGGAATTTGTAGAGTGCTCCTGAGGATGGACTTAAGACACCACGGTTGCACAGGACGATTTATTGGAAATTTTGTTCTGACAACGCATTTCGGCACTCACACGCGCCTTCATCAGGTCCACAATCAAATACGTTAGATGCATCCTGAAATGCCGGCTGTGCATGAGTGGCTAAGCCACTCATGCACAGCCGGCATTTCAGGATGCATCTAACGTATTTGATTGTGGACCTGATGAAGGCGCGTGTGAGTGCCGAAACGCGTTGTCCAAATAAAATTTCCAATGAATCGTCCTGTGCAACTGTGGCATCTTGAGTCCGTCCCTTGCTAGCAGGAGCGCTCTACATATTCCCCACTTTTATTTACCTATTCTCCCTCCATTATTCCTAGAGGACACGGATAGGGGAGATAGAGCTGCATACTGCATCCACCGATCTCCACCCATACCTCCCAACAGCGTTGGGCTTGCACTGTTCCACCCTCCCAGCAGGTCGGTACAACACATCAGGTGAGGTGGTGGGTCCCCTTTCCCTTTTTTTGACAATATCATACGAGAGAGCGCCCCGTTTTTTTGTTCTTTTTCCGTACTCTTTCCATGGGGAATTCTGATGGCACTGTTAAGAAGGAAAATCTGGTAATGTTAAAGGGAGGCACTCTAATGGTACTGTTATGGGGGCAGTCTGGCACTGTTATAGGGGACAATCTATGGGCATTAAAGGCAGGCTCACTAATGGCCCTGTTAAAGGGAGGTGCTCTAATGGCGCTTGTAATGGAGGGCACTCTAATAGCACTGTTAAAGAGAAAGACACTCTAATGACACAGTTAAAAAGAATGTATCACCTATATCTATTTTCCTGATTAAAGCCGAATACTAAAACATGTTCTTCTTTTCTAATCTATTTCTATTTTCTATATTCTATTTTTTTTATTTCATTTCTTGTACATTCACTGGGGCTGACATCTTGCCTGATTTATTTAACAGTCTTTAGAGATATGCTTTACAGCAGGACCCGTGTACCATAGACAACAGGAGACTGGAACAGTCTAATTCAGATTTGCTAAACTCTGCAGTGAATGGTGGTGGATCCAGTGTTGGCTATATACAGCTGTCATATTGAAATATACTATTGCCTGTGATGATAAATAGGGCATTACTGGGAAATGATCTGTATAGAACAAGAAGTCACAGCTTAGTTTTTAGACCTAATAATTTCAGGATTATTTAAATGGTACCTGTCACCATCAATGATGTTTAATATATTATAGATTAGCCTATTTAAATTAGATTTGCAACAGCTGGAGGCACTTTGGTTGGGAAACACTGCTGTAGAGTCATGATGCCCTCATATTGTGCTAAACATTGTGCTGAATATTGCGCTGGATATTGGATATTTCTGTTTCCTTTTGCAGCTGCTGGGCAGATTTGAGCACACTGTAGAGTTCAGAGCTGAGGGGGGGGGGTCTCGGCCAATTACTGCTGATCACACACTGATCTGCTCTAGGCTGTGTGTTCAGAGCAGCAAGTAGTAAGGATTCAGATGATGTCCCGCCTGCTGGGTAACGGCTCTTCCCAGTCGTAGAGCTGACTGAGCGGAATATACAGCACAATATCAAGGTAGAAAATTAAAGAATAATACAAATAAAGGCAGGGGGTGGTTTATCATGGTGAAGGGAGGGAACTAGAAGAATTATCAAGATCATGACAGGTACTCTTTAAAAAATACAGATAGTAATATGGAAAATTTGAAGAAAAAGAAACTCCAAAGATTCTTAAAAAATACAGTTAACATAAAAAAACCTTATTTTAAACAATAGGTCATTTTCTGGTGACACATTCCCTAAAGGGATTATTGTTAAAGGGGTATTCCAGGAAAAAACTTATATATATATATATATATATATATATATATATATATATATATACGGTATATATATAAAATCAACTGGCTCCAGAAAAACAGATTTGTAAATCAATTCTTTTAAAAAATCTTAATCCTTCCAATAATTATCAGCTGGTGAAGTTGAGTTGTTCTTTTCTGTCTGGCAACAGTGCTCTCTGCTGACATCTCTCTTGTCTTGGGAACTGCACAGAGTAGAAGAGGTTTTCTATGGGGATTTGCTTCTACTCTGGACAATTCCCGAGACAGGTGTCATCAGAGAGCACTTAGACAGAAAAGAACAACTCAACTTCAGCAGCTCATAAGTACTGAAAGGATTAAGATTTTTTTTATAGAAGTAATTTACAAATCTGTTTAACTTTCTGGAGCCAGTTTATATATATAAAAAAGTTTTTTCCTGGATAACCCCTTTAAGTTTGTCATGTGGCACAGTGGTCTCTGATGTCATGGTGTTATTTTGCTCAGTTATTGCAATGCAATGAGAAACAGTTAAAAAAAAAAAAAAAAACGAATTCAGCTCAGCTACATCTATTTCTTTGGTTTGCCGCGTCATCATAAATACCGTCTCAGACCACAAAGCGGCCACCTCCGTGTAGTGGTAAAGGCTTAACCTCAGATCGATGTCTGATTCGACTATAACAAGTCTTAAAGGGAATAATGGAGTTTACAATCTTTTTTGAACGGTTTGGTTTGTTGCACAGTCTAATTGAATTTTACTGAGAACAGTATGTTGCCGGCCGACTTCAAACAACATACTTCTCCAGTTATTGTGAAAACTTTGCTTTATTAATAAAAGCACAGATTGTAGATAAAAACTGCAGACAGTTCCCACCATAACATCACATACAGCTGCAAGCCCACTTTAAAGCGTCTCCATGGTGGAATGTACTATAATTTAATGAAAATGTTACAATTTCTAAGAATCTTCCAAGGAGATTTGCAAAGGTCCAAGTGAGAGGATAAGATTTGCTAAAGTCCAAGTGAAGTGATTCAGAGAACGCCCTGTGGTCCAGCAGCTTCTCTTCAGCATCTGATTCTTATACTGTACTTTGTGTCCAATTAATTGTTACCGATTAGAAAGAAACATGGAAGGACTGTGTTGCTTCTCCTCTCCCACAAGGTTTCGGTAGGAAGAACATACAACGCCGAGTTGGCAGCTAGTAGGTGATAAAAGGTCAATGAGTGGAAGTCTAACTGCTGGTATTCTCATTTATCACCAGATCTAGGGACCATGGTCCTCCGTTCTCTAAGGGTGCGTTCACACTGAGTAATTCCTCTTGAATTCTGCACTCCAAATTAATGCACATCTTCTCTGCCCATTGACTTTAAAGGGTACCTTTCATCAAAAAAAAACTTTTGATATATTATAGATTAATGAATGAGAAATAGATTTCTGTATCTTATAAATGATGTTGATATCTTTCTTCTCTTTTATATTTAAGATATTTTTGTAATAAAGAAATTGTCATATCTATGTATGTAAATATATTATAAAATATTTTAATACTGTTTTCATGTAAAAGCGTCCATATTTGATAAATCTTAGATAAAAAATTCTTTTGGTTTATGTTTTGCATGTCTTGCAGTGGCGGTTGCCATTGGTTTCTACATGTGGGTGGTTATACCATCTTGTGTAGGTGTGGCCTTGACGTCACGTCCACCTGTCAGTACAGGTGTGCCGTTATGTCATATCCGCCCACCCACATGTATAAAACCCGATCTTTTTGTAGTACAATTTGTGTATGACTAAGGCTTCGTTGTAAAGCCGAAACGCGTCACTGTACCCTGTGTTCCTGTCATGACCATCTGGTGAATAAATATTTTCCTCCGAGTTTCTGGACGCTGGACTCCTCTTTCTTCTGCTGTTCAATTGGGCGAGGTCCGCGCTCTGTCCGTGCGCACCTGGGGTGAGCTGAAGCATTGCTGTTTCTCTATTATAGATTAATGTATGCAGAATAACTTTCCAATAGCATTTTATTAAAAAATATGCTTCTTTCTATTTAATTTTCCACTTTGAAAAAATTACCACTAGGGGTCTCCCTACCAGTCCTTTTTTTTTTATAGATTTCAGACTCATGCTGGAGTCCTAAATCTCAGACTGCAGCCGGGACACAGACAAACTCCCTGACAGGGAGCAGTGCTGAGTTTGTCTGTGTCCCGGCTGCAGTCTGAGATTTAGGACTCCAGCATGAGTCTGAAATCTATAAAAAAGGACTGGTAGGGAGACCTCTAGTGGTCATTTTTTAAAGTGGAAAATTAAATAGAAAGAAGCATATTTTTTAATAACATGCTATTGGAAAGTTATTCTGCATACATTAATCTATAATATATCAAAAGGTTTTTTTGATGAAAGTTACCCTTTCAAGGGGTTCTCCGGGGCTTACACATCTTATCCTCTATCCAAAGGATAGGGGATAAGATGCCTGATCGCGGGAGTCCCGCCACTGGGGACCCCCGTGATCTTGCACGCGGCACCCTGTTTGTAATCGGTCCCCGGAGCGTGTTCGCTCCGGGTCTGATTACAGGCGACCAACGGGCCGGTGGCGTGTGACGTCACGCCTTTGCCCCCGAGTGACGTCACGCTCCGCCCCTCAATGCAAGCCTACGGGAGGGGGCGTGATAGCTGTCACACCCCCTCCCGTAGGCTTGCATTGAGGGGCGGAGCATGACGTCACACGGGGCAGATGCGTGACGTCACATGCCGCCGGCCCGGTGGTCGCCTGTAATGAGACCCGGAGCGAACACGCTCCGGGGACCGATTACAAACGGGGTGCCTTGTGCAAGATCATGGGGGTCCCCAGCGGCGGGACTCCCGCGATCAGGCATCTTATCCCCTATCCTTTGGATAGAGGATAAGATGTGTAAGCACCGGAGAACCCCTTTAATGTTATTTCTGCTGTCCTGTTCACACTGCGGAAATTCTGCTAGCGGAATTCCGACGCTGAATTCCTTTCCGCTTGAAGAAAGAGCATGTTCATTCTTCAAGCAAGATCCAATAGCAGAAATCAATAGAAGTCAATGGTGAAGATAAATTCCGCCCGACATCGTTTTCACGCGGAATTCACCGGGAATTTCTGAAAAACCCTCCACTTCTTTCTCCACCATTTCCACACTATTCTGTGCAAATTATTTTTTCCGCACATAATTTTTTCAGCTTGAATTCCTCTTGATTTACTCAGTGTGAACGCACCTCAGTGTGAACGCTAAGACTGCTGGGGTGGGGGGGTGGGGGGAGTTTAAATGAAACGACAGTCACATATGTACTAGCCCTTCAGACATAGTTACCATACTTAAAGGGGTACTCCCGTGGAATACATTATTTTTTTTCTTTATCAACTGGTGCCAGAAAGTTAAACAGATTTGTAAATCCCTTCTATTAAAAAAATCTTAATCCTTCCAGTACTTTTTAGGGGCTGTATACTAAAGAGAAATCCAAAAAAGAAATGCATTTCCTCTGATGTCATGACCACAGTGCTCTCTGCTGACCTCTGCTGTCCATTTTAGGAACTGCCCAGAGCAGCATATGTTTGCTATGGGGATTTTATCCTGCTTAACTTTCTGGCACCAGTTGATTTAAAAAAAAAAAGTTTTCCATGGAAGTACCCCTTTAACTATTTTTGTAAGTATAACTCCATTCAGACTCCACTGTGATCTTGCATATAGGGGGAAAAGCTCAATAGGGTTCCCCATTCTGGTGATTGTGCAATCCAGTGAACTTCGTTGGTGACGGGGAATTCTATGGCGCTGACAAGGACAGAGACAATTCAGGTTAAAAGCTTTTTTCAGCCAAGATGCAACGCATTTCACTGGGTGAGCGCAGTGAAACGCGTTGCATCTTGGCTGAATAAAGCTTTTTACCTGAATTGTCTCTGTCCTTGAGTATCTACTCATATGCGCATAACAGTGTAGTGCCTGCAGTGTAGTACCGTCTCACTACTTTTTTCTCCATTGATAAAACCGATAGATCCTAAACAGAGCATCTATTTTTTGGTGTAACAGAATGTAGATAGCGCCTGTATCTCTGTTCTCTCTCTGCATAGTAATATCTCTAGTAGTCACAGCCGACACATACAATACTTTTATCTAGTCAGAAGCATCATTTCTATAAAGGGGTCGCAAACTCAGATTTTCTGGGGGGCACTGTAGGTTGAGGTTGGGTGAGGCTGGGCCACATGCTCCCCTCACATATAATGCCCCCATCATACGCCCCTCACATATAATGCCCCCATCATGTGCCCCTCACATATAATGCCCCCATCATGTGCCCCTCACATATAATGCCCCCATCATGCACCCCTCACATATATAATGCCCCCATCATCCGCCCCTCACATATATAATGCCCCCATCATGCACCCCTCACATATATAATGCCCCCATCATACGCCCCTCACATATAATGCCCCCATGATATGCCCCTTACATATAATGCCCCCATCATACTCCCCTCACATATATAATGCCCCCATCATGCGCCCCTCACATATAATACCCCCATCGTGCTCCCCTCACATATAATGCCCCCATCATACTCCCCTCACATTTATATAATGCCCCCATCATGCGACCCCTCACATATAATGCCCCCATCATGCGCCCCTCACATATAATGCCCCATCATGTGCCCCTCACATATAATGCCCCCATCATGCATCCCTCACATATAATGCCCCCATCATGCGCCCCTCACATATAATGCCCCCATCATGCATCCCTCACATATAATGCCCCCATCATGCGCCCCTCACATATAATGCCCCCATCATGCGTCCCTCTCATATAATGCCCCCATCATGCTCCCCTCACATATAATGACCCCATCATGCTCCCCTCACATATAATGCCCCATCATGTGCCCCTCACATATAATGCCCCCATCATGCGCCCCTCACATATAATGCCCCCATCATGCATCCCTCACATATAATGCCCCCATCATGCGCCCCTCACATATAATGCCCCCATCATGCATCCCTCACATATAATGCCCCCATCATGCGCCCCTCACATATAATGCCCCCATCATGCGCCCCTCACATATAATGCCCCATCATGTGCCCCTCACATATAATGCCCCCATCATGCATCCCTCACATATAATGCCCCCATCATGCGCCCCTCACATATAATGCCCCCATCATGCATCACTCACATATAATGCCCCCATCATGCGCCCCTCACATATAATGCCCCCATCATGCGTCCCTCTCATATAATGCCCCCATCATGCTCCCCTCACATATAATGACCCCATCATGCTCCCCTCACATATAATGCCCCATCATGTGCCCCTCACATATAATGCCCCCATCATGCGCCCCTCACATATAATGCCCCCATCATGCATCCCTCACATATAATGCCCCCATCATGCGCCCCTCACATATAATGCCCCCATCATGCATCCCTCACATATAATGCCCCCATCATGCGCCCCTCACATATAATGCCCCCATCATGCGCCCCTCACATATAATGCCCCCATCATGCTCCCCTCACATATAATGCCCCCATCATGCACCCCTCACATATAATGCCCCCATCATACGCCCCTCACATATAATGCCCCATCATGCGCCCCTCACATATAATGCCCCCATCATGCTCCCCTCACATATAATGCCCCCATCATGCATCCCTCACATATAATGCCCCCATCATGCACCCCTCACATATAATGCCCCCATCATGCGCCCCTCACATATAATGCCCCCATCATACTCCCCTCACATATAATGCCCCCATCATGCGCCCCTCACATATAATGCCCCCATCATACGCCCCTCACATATAATGCCCCCATCATGCTCCCCTCACATATAATGCCCCCATCATGCGCCCCTCACATATAATGCCCCCATCATGCACCCCTCACATATAATGCCCCCATCATGTGCCCCTCACATATAATGCCCCCATCAAGCGCCCCTCATATATAATGCCCCCATCATGCGCCCCTCACATATAATGCCCCCATCACGCGCCCCTCACATATAATGCCCCCATCATGCGCCCCTCACATATAATGCCCCCATCATGCGCCCCTCACATATAATGCCCCCATCATGCGCCCCTCACATATAATGCCCCCATCATGCACCCCTCACATATAATGCCCCCATCATGCACCCCTCACATATAATGCCCCCCATCATGCCCCCAGATATGACCCCCATCAGGTGGAGCTCCCCAGTAGGTACACAGGCCCAATCACTGATGGGGTAATATCTATCTGGGGGCCTGTCTACCTACTGGGGAGCCCTACTTGATGATCAGTTAGGGGTTCCCAATAGGGGCACAGGCCCCCACATAGATATTACCCCCGGCAGGTATGGCTCCTATCTAAACAATTATGCCCCCTAAGAAGATGGGTTAGCCCCTGGTGATAAGCAGGTCCTCCCTTATTAGGCAAGTAATTAGGCAAGTTAAGTTAAGTTTCACAGCTACAGTACTTACATCTCCCTGCTGCAGCCTATAACGAGCCTTCTTTGTGGGGATGCGCGTGTTAGGTGACGTCATCATATGCTCCGCGCAGGATGTCAGCGTCCTGTGCTGCGGATGAGATGATGTCCCCAATCATGCGCATCCCTCCGGTAAGGCTTGTTATAGGCTGCAGCAGGGAGATATAGGTACAGTAGCAGTGTGTGCCGACATGTGTGATGTCTTCCGGCATTTAGTGCTGCTTGCATGACGCAGGGCTAAATGTCTGAAGAAATCACCTGCCCGGCGCCCGGAGTTTGAGGCCCCTGCTATAAATGATTGTGCTACTCATCTACAGTATATTGTCTTGTATACAGTGACCCCCCCCCGACCTACGATGGCCCCGACATACGATCATTTCCACATACGATCACTCTCAGATGCCATCGCATGTTGAAGGCAGCATCAACATACGATGCTTTTGTATGTCGGGGCCATCGCATAAACGGCTATCCGCCAGCGCAGACTGCTTCAGCTGCCACCGGATAGCCGTATACGGTGCCCCGTGTGGTCCGCTGACGATCACTTACCTGTCCTCGGGGCTCCGGTGCGTCCTCTTCGGGATCCCCTGCATCGTCGGCGCTCTTCATCGTCATCACGTCACTGCGCACGCCGTCCCGTCATCCAATAGAAGCGGCGTGCGTAGCCACGTGATGGCGGCGACGGAGAGCGCGGTTGCCGGGGAAGCAGAGGCCTTACCGGATCGTCGGGGACACCTCAGGGACGCGGCGACAGCGATGGACGGCAACATCCAGGGCAGTGGTGACGAGCGGTGACGGTCCGGAGCGGCGGGGACAGGTGAGTACAACTTCCTATACCAGTGGTCTTCAACTTGCGGACCTCCGTTGGCCGTTGGCTGTCCGGGCATGCTGGGTGTTGTAGTTTTGCAACATCTGGAGGTCCGCAGGTTGTAGACCACTGTCCTATATTTTACATTGCACGGATCCCTCAACATGCAATGGTTTCAACAAACGATGGTTTTGTTATGGTGCCCTACATGTACTTTATGGAAACAGGTATCTATACTGTGTCCCCTAACTATAACAGAGCATTTCGGGGTATCAAGCAGTCCCTCAAGGGACTGGGGCGCACGTGATCCCTCAGCGGGTGCATACAACGCTCCATCTAGTCCGGAGTATCAGACCTATAATGTATTGTGTTACTCATCCATACTGATGTGTAAAATGAGTTCAGCCTGGCATGACGGTGTTGTTATGGCGCTTATGAAAAACAGGTATCTATTCTGTGTTCCCTAACTAGAATTTTAGGTATAAAAGCAGTCACACAAGAGCCATCGGGAAGCACATGAACCCTTCATTTTTGGTCGGTGATTCAGCAGCCACAGCCAGCACAGCGCCTGACGCCTGACATTAAAGGTAAGTGACAGCAGCAACGTCAGGGCTTTGCCGTTTTGTTTTGTACGCATTCATGGCGTCGCCTACTAAGATGTCATCTCCATTGATTAAGGACTTGCAATTATTTTCATCTGCAGCTTATAAAAACAAAAAATAAAGAAAAACAAAACAAACCAAACATTTATTACGAGGAGACACAAGGATATTGTTGATGTGCTGCCAGGCTTGGCAATGCTACACACAAGTCTTGTTATTACAGTGGCTCCATCCGTGCTGAGTCTCCTCTCCGTCCCCATATTCCTTCTGCTCTGTGGCAGGGACATCTTTCCTGCTTAGTCCCTGAGAAGACTCTCTAGTCTCCAACCGAGCGGAGCAAGCACTTGAAAGCATGCCTGGATGCTGCCAGCCCGGAATCCTAGGAGACGGACATGGCCTCACACTGTTGCAGCACAATAGTTGGGCCCGGTTTGTCTCTAGATGATGTCATATCTTTTTGGGTAGGCACAAAATGCGAACACACGCTCGCACACAAAGACAAGCCGCTGGGCTTTGAAGTTCCCCAAGAGGTGTGCCTTTTTTTTTTTTTTTTTAGGATAGGCCCAGAGTGGGGGAAGGATGAGCCCACAGTTGGTATGGGGCACTGTAATAAGCACCCTCTATAGATGTATTATGGCTTATAATGGCTTTGTAGGTTCTAGGACACGTAAGAAACCATCCAATCGGTGTGCAGGAACGGGAACGTCTAATCTTCTGTATGGTAATCATTGCCCTGTAAAGCCATCCTGCTTTGAAGTTGTCAAAACAGATTTAGAGGATAAAAAAACTAAGGTTACAAAAGAAGGCCCGGCCCTGGTGCTAGATTATTCTGACCCCATCCTCATCCTCCATTAGTCACTCGTAAGGCACCTGGATCAGAGGCGAGGAAATGCTCTATTTCTAACAGATGGGGACTCTAGGTATACGAGGGGGGATTTTTAGTCAATAATTTAGATGAATATCTTGTAGACCTTGCATCAGGGGTCTCAAACTCCCGGCCCGCGGGCCATTTGTGGCCTGTGGAACAAATTTTTGCGGCCCGGGCGCGGGGCAGGTGATTTCTTCAGGCATTTAGCCCTGCTTCAGGCAAGCAGCGCTAAATGCCGGAAGACTTCCCACACGTCGGCACACACTGCTATTGTACCTATATCTCCCTGCTGCAGCCTATAACGAGCCTTCCTGGAAGGATGCGCGCGATTGGTGATGTCATCGGATCCGCAGGACGCCGGGACGCTGAAGTCCTGCACGGTGCATGTGATGACGTCACCTAACGCGCGCATCCCCGCATAGAAGGTTCATTTTAGGCTGCAGCAGGGAGATGCAAGTACTGTAGCTGTGAAACTTAAAGGGGTACTCCGCACCCCTAGACATCTTATCCTCTATCCAAAAAATAGGGGATAAGATGTCAGATTGCCGGGGACCCTGGGATCTCGGCTGCAGCACCCACCTGTACGGCTTCCACCTCACACCGGCAACGCTGGAGTCTTCGGATCCCGACCACAATGGCGGACAGGCGTGACCTCACAACTCCGCCCCGTATGACGTCACGCCCCGCCCCCTCAATGCAAGTCTATGGGAGGTCCATCACGCCCCCTCCCATAGACTTTCATTGAGGGGGCGGGGCGTGACATCACACTTAATTACACCCCCTCCCTCCCCTCCCCCCAGGAGCAGACTGACAACACTCGGGGCCCCCAGACCAAAAAAAAGGCAAGGGCCCCTGCTAGGCTCTGCAGCTTGTCAATCTTCTGCCACGCTCCTATTCCACCCAAATCCCACACACAATAAACTAAAATTTATATATATGAGAAACACTTTAACGTAGGTAAATTTCCATGACCAATAATACTGGTATACAAGGAGTAAATATATACCACCACACAACAACTGGATAATACCGCCATACTGTACTGAATAAAACCACTATATACAGACCAGTATACTATAAAGGATCTGTATACAATATAAGTGATTATATACAGGACCATATGGCGGTAGATATCAGCTGTACACAGGATGTGTATACCATATAAGTGATTACAGTTACATTTTGGGACTCACAATTACGTCTTTTCTGATCAGCGGCGTCCTCTTTCCTTTTCTTCTCCATCCGGATAAGACCGCCATGTGGATCTCTTAACATCTGCAGGAAAAACATGTCAGACTCTGCATATATTCAGTGCCCTCCCCTCCTCTACACAATCTTCCCATCTATAGGCCCACAAACTGTAATAATGCCCTCCTTGGTGTCCTGAACAGTAAAAGGGCAGGTAGGTAGGTAGCCAGGTTACCCCCTCTTTCCCATAGGTATATGCAGAGTTACACCCCCCTCTCTTTCCCATAGGTATATGCAGAGCTACGCTACACCCCCCTCTTTTCCATAGGTATATGCAGAGTTACACCCCCTCTTTCCCATAGGTATATGCAGAGTTAAACCCCCCACCCCCTCTTCCCCATAGGTATATGCAGAGCTACACACACCCCCCTCTTTCCCATAGGTATATGCAGAGCTACACCCCCCCCCCCCCCCTTTCCCATAGGTATATCTAGGGCTGGGCGGTATACCGGTTCATACAGAAAACCAAATTTTTTGGGCTGCTCGATATGAATTTTCCTCCATACAGCAATACCGGTTGGGCCCCTCCCCCTCGGGAATGTATTATCAGCCTAGCACAGCGCTGTCCCCACATCGGGGAACTAATCCTATGTTACCCGCCAGCGCTGTTCTGCTCTCCCCAATTAATGATCAGCCCAGCTGGGTACTACTCACATATGTCAAGCACTGCCCTCCTCCTCTTTGTTGGGGGCCGCCGGGCGCTGGAACTCTATACTGTACGCCAGTGGTCTCCAACCTGCAGACCTCCAGATGTTGTAAAACTACAACTCCCAGCATGCCCGGACAGCCGGCGATGAAACTCTCTGTACGCCAGTGGTCTCCAACCTGCGGACCTCCAGTTGTTGCAAAACTACAACTCCCAGCATGCCCGGTTTTGCAACAGCTAGAGGTCCGCAGGTTTGAGACCACTGCTGTACACTGTATACCTATGCCCGGGCTGCAAAAGATAAAGAAAATAAACTTAACAGAACAGCGCTGGCGGGTCACATGATTTTGAGGGGGGGAATACCGTTATATACCGTGGAACCGCCGTAAGTTAAAAAAATACCGTGATACACATATGGTCATACTCCTCAGCCCTAGGTATATGCAGAGCACCCCCTCTCCCCCCCTTCCCAATAGGTATATGCAGAGCACCCCCCCTCCCCCTTCCCTATAGGTAAATGCAGAGCACACACACCCCTCTCCCCTATAGGTAAATGCAGAGCACCCCCCCCCTCTCCCCCCTTCCCTATAGGTAAATGCAGAGCACCCCCCTCTCCCCTATAGGTAAAAGTAGAGCACCCCCCCTCTCCCCCCCTTCCCTATAGGTAAATGCAGAGCACCCCCCCTCTCCCCCTTCCCTATAGGTAAATGCAGAGCACCCCCCTCTCCCCCCCCTTCCCTATAGGTAAATGCAGAGCACCCCCCTCCCTCTCCCCCCTTCCCTATAGGTAAATGCAGAGCACTCCCCCCTCTCGCCCCTTCCCTATAGGTAAATGCAGAGCACCCCCCCTCTCCCCCCCCCCTTCCCTATAGGTAAATGCAGAGCACCCCCCTCCCTCTCCCCCCTTCCCTATAGGTAAATGCAGAGCACTCCCCCCTCTCGCCCCTTCCCTATAGGTAAATGCAGAGCACCCCCCCCTCTCCCCTATAGGTAAAAGCAGAGCACTCCCCCCCTTCCCTATAGGTAAATGCAGAGCACCCCCCCTCTCCCCTATAGGTAAAAGCAGAGCACCCCCCCTATCCCCCCCTTCCCTATAGGTAAATGCAGAGCACCCCCCCTCTCCCCCCCTTCCCTATAGGTAAATGCAGAGCACCCCCCCTCCCTCTCCCCCTTCCCTATAGGTAAATGCAGAGCACCCCCCCTCCCTCTCCCCCTTCCCTATAGGTAAATGCAGAGCACCCCCCCCCCCTCTCACCCCTTCCCTATAGGTAAATGCAGAGCACCCCCCCTCTCCCCTATAGGTAAATGCAGAGCACCCCCCCTCTCCCCCCCTTCCCTATAGGTAAATGCAGAGCACCCCCCCTCTCCCCCCCTTCCCTATAGGTAAATGCAGAGCACCCCCCTCCCTCTTCCCCCTTCCCTATAGGTAAATGCAGAGCACCCCCCCTCTCGCCCCTTCTCTATAGGTAAATGCAGAGCACCCCCCCTCTCCCCCCCTTCCCTATAGGTAAATGCAGAGCACCCCCCCTCCCTCTCCCCCCTTCCCTATAGGTAAATGCAGAGCACCCCCCCCTCTCGCCCCTTCCCTATAGGTAAATGCAGAGCACCCCCCCTCTCCCCCCCTTCCCTATAGGTAAATGCAGAGCACCCTCCCTCCCTCTCCCCCCTTCCCTATAGGTAAATGCAGAGCACCCCACCCCCTCTCGCCCCTTCCCTATAGGTAAATGCAGAGCACCCCCCCTCCCCTATAGGTAAATGCAGAGCACCCCCCCTATCCCCCCTTCCCTATAGGTAAATGCAGAGCACCCCCCCTCTCCCCCCTTCCTTATAGGTAAATGCAGAGCTCCCCCCCTTCCCTGTAGGTATATGCAGAGCAAAAAAAAAAAAGGATGCTTACCTGATATCCCACGCAGCGATCTCCTCAGCTGCAGGGCCCGCGTCTTCTCCCCTCCACAGTACAGGCGCCGGATGAGTGACGTCACCGGCGCCTGTGCTGCGTGGGGGCGGAGGTCACGTCTCCTCTGTGTGAGCTTCAGATGCAGCAGGTCACACAGAGGGGACGCCTTCTCCTGTATGTGCGTGTATCGCGCATACAGGAGAATGTAGCGCTTACTGCTGGGGATCTGGGATGATATGTGTTTCCCGGACCTCAGCAGCGGCGGCGGCAGGTCAGTCCGCCCCTGGCACCCCCCTTGAGAGTGGCACCCGCGGCGGTCGCCCCCCCCCCCCCCCCTTGGTACGCCACTGTTTTCCTGGAATACCCCTTTAACTTAACTTGCCTAATAAGGTAGGACCTGCTTATCACCAGGGGCTAACCTATCTTCTTAGGAGCCTAATTGTTTATATAGAAGCCCTACCTGCCGGGGGTAATATCTATGTGGGGGCCTGTACACCTATTGGGAACCCCTACCTGATCATCATGTAGGGCTCCCCAGTAGGTAGACAGGCCCCCAGATAGATATTACCCCCTCAGTGATGGGGATCATATCTATCTAGGGCCTCTATACTTACTTGGTAGCCCTACGTGATGGGGGCCATATCTATATGGGAGCCTGTGTACCTACTGGGGAGCCCTACCAGATGGGGGTCATATCTATATGGGAGCCTGTGTACCTACTGGGGAGCCCTACGTGGTCATATCTGGGGGCATGATGGGGGCATTATATATGTGAGGAGTGCATGATGGGGGCAATATATGTGAGGGGGGCATGATGGGGGTATTATATGTGAGGGGCGCATGATGGGGACATTATATGTGAGGGGCGCATGATGGGGGCATTATGTGTGAGGGGCGCATGATGGGGGCATTATATGTGAGGGGCGCATGATGGGGGCATTATATGTGAGGGGTGCATGATGGGGGCATTATATGTGAGGGGCGCATGATGGGGGTATTATACGTGAAGGGGCATCATGGGGGCATTATATGTGAGGGGCGCATGTTGGGGGCATTATATGGGAGGGGCGCATGATGGGGCATTATATGTAAGGGACACATGATGGGGGCATTATATGGGAGGGGTGCATGTTGGGGGCATTATATGGGAGGGGCGCATGATGGGGCATTATATGTGAGGGGTGCATGATGGGGGCATTATATGTGAGGGGCGCATGATGGGGGTATTATACGTGAAGGGGCATCATGGGGGCATTATATGTGAGGGGCGCATGTTGGAGGCATTATATGGGAGGGGCACATGATGGGGCATTATATGTAAGGGACACATGATGGGGGCATTATATGGGAGGGGTGCATGTTGGGGGCATTATATGGGAGGGGCGCATGATGGGGCATTATATGTAAGGGGCGCATGATGGAGGCATTATTTGTGAGGGGGGAATGATGGGGGCATTATATGTGAGGGGCGCGTGATGGGGGTATTATATGTGAGGGGTGCATGATGGGGGTATTATATATGAGGGGCGCATGATGGGGCATTATATATAAGGGTTGCATGATGGGGGTATTATATGTGAGGAGCGCATGATGGGGGCATTATATGTGAGAGGCGCATGCTGGGGCATTATATGTGAGAGGCGCATGATGGGGGTATTATATGTGAGGGGCGTATGTTGGGGGCATTATATGTGAGGGGTCCATGATGGGGGAATTATATGTGAGGGGGGCATGATGGGGCATATGATGGGGGCATTATATGTGAGGGGTGCATGATGGGGGCTTTATATGTAAGGGGTGCATGATGGGGGCTTTATATGTAAGGGGTGCATGATGGGGCATTATATGTAAGGGGTGCATGATGGGGGCATTATATGTGAGGGGCGCATGATGGGGGCATTATATGTGAGGGGCGCATGATGGGGGCATTATATGTGAGGGGCGCATGATGGGGGCATTATATGTGAGGGGCGCATGATGGGGCATTATATGTGAGGGGCGCATGATGGGGCATTATATGTGAGGGGCGCATGATGGGGGCATTATATGTGAGGGGCGCATGATGGGGCATTATATGTGAGGGGTGCATGATGGGGGCATTATATGTGAGGGGCGCATGATGGGGACATTATATGTGAGGGGTGCATGATGGGGGCATTATATGTGAGGGGCGCATGATGGGGGCATTATATGTGAGGGGCGCATGATGGGGCATTATATGTGAGGGGCGTATGATGGGGCCATTATATGTGAGGGGCGCATGATGGGGGCATTATATGTTAGGGGCACATGATGGGGGCATTATATGTGAGGGGAGCATGATGGGGGCATTATATGTGAGGGGCGCATGATGGGGCCATTATATGTGAGGGGCGCATGATGGGGGCATTATATGTGAGGGGAGCATGATGGGGGCATTATATGTGAGGGGCGCATGATGGGGTCATTATATGTTAGGGGCACATGATGGGGGCATTACATGCAAGCTTTCTTTGGAGATTGACAAAGGTTGGGACTTTAGCAATTTAGAGTCTTTAGGATAATATGCGCTGTTCCACTGAATTTAGGGGATTTAGTTGCGGTCCAGTAGTCACGCTAGCTTAAAGAGGTTATCCACCATAAGGTGATTTTAGTACGTACCTGGCAGACAGTAATGGACATGCTTAGGAAGGATCTGCGCTTGTCTTGGGCTAAATGGCTATGCTGTGAGATTACCAGAACAATGTGTCTAGCTTTCTGTGAACTTTTATTTCCTGTTTTCAGTTTTCTTGTTTGCCTACAAATCCCATGATTCCGTTTTCCTCCTTCCCACACATCAGCTACCCCACCCGTTGAAACATAAATGAGCTGCAGACCTGTGGTTTTCAATCAGGGTGCCTACAGCTGTTGCATTAGTTGCAGATTGATCCCTCCACCCATTGAAGCAGACAGGCTCCCTGTCATCAGCTGACTAGGGAGTCAGGTCTCGACCGCATTGCAAGCTGGTAAAAATCCGAGACAGCAGTCATTTTGTATGTGTTAAAAATAAATATTGGGGTGAAAATCACATATGAATTGTGAGAAAATCGTCACACACAGGTACAGACACTATGTTATGAACTACACTAACTTTACAGCCCCTGTAGCAGAGTCGACTAAAAAAAATACCTGGAATACCCCTTTAAGCGGGGATTAGTTTAGAACTCACGGTTTAGGTCCGCTGAGGCCGGTAGGTTTTCAGGCCTGGCGTGTCTTTGCAAGTTGTGCAGATCCGTCCTGCTATTCCGGCATCCACGAGAGCAGCAACCCAAGAGAGCGATAATTGGCTACAGCTCCCTTATATGGGCAGGGACTGGACTAGTGCTAATTGGTCCAATACTTGTGTCAATCACCATTACAAAGCATTATGGGTAACATGTGACCCAAGGACCTCCAAAGGTTCTCCAACATACCATAGAGGATATTAACATAGTCACATGACCGAAGGTCCTGCTACGCTAAACAAGGTAAGTACTATACATTATATTAAATATACATTATTACTAAATATGTACATGTATCAACATTGTAGAATTAGAGTAGAGGAGAGGCGACTAGGGGCTGTCCCACCTGGGGGACCCTACCTGAGCCTAGTTACTCTGACTTTGGGGACCACCACACTAGGAACGGTATGAAATACGGTACCGGGACACCACAATACCATCTGGCCCCACCACCTACTCCGCTACACCCCGTGATCCTGCCATACACCAAGGGTCACCACAGGAGAACCAGCAGCTAATGTAAAATTCTGCCGTGGCACCACTACAGAATGAAAAAAAAGTATCACACGTTTTCAGTTGGAGTCAATGGACTTCTGCAAGAAGGGGCCTAAAGAACCTTAAAGGTATATTTCAGGATTTCTTTTTATTTAATGGAGAACTGTGGCGCAAATCTTTTAACTTTTCCTGTGCCTCAGCTGCAAAAACTAAAAAAACAAACTTTAACTCACCTTCCTAAGTTGTGCCAATATCAGCGTTCTGTTTCTCCGCTGCTGCATGGCTCCCTGCTTCTTAGGCTCTAAACGTCACACTGCAGTCAGCGTATCACCGGCCACAGTAATGTCCCACCTTGGCCGGTGATAGGCTGAGCGCACTGTCATGCAAGGAGATGAGCAGCAGGGAGAAGGTGGGGCCCGGGCTTCTTTCTATCACCGGCCGAGGTGGGACATCGCTGCCTGTGACGTTCAGAGCCTAAGAAGCATGAAGAAGCAGCACCAGAGAAACGGGACGGCGATATCGGCACAACAGGGGAATGTAGGAAGGTGAGTTAGTTATTTTTGTTTTTGCAGCCCGGGCACAGGAAAAGTAAAAAGATTCTCCTTTAACCCCTTAAGGACGCAGCCCATTTTCACCTCTAGGACGAAGCCCTTTTTTGCAAATCTGACCACTGTCACTTTAAACATTAATAACACTGGAATGCTTTTACTTGTCATTCTGATTCCGAGAATGTTTTTTCGTGACAAATTCTACTTTAGCAAAGTGGTAAATTTTTGTGGTAACTTGCATCTTTTCTTGGTGAAAAATCCCCAAATTTGATGAAAAAATTGAAATTTTTCACAAAATTTTTAAACTCGCTATTTTTCAGGGACCAGTTCAGGTTTGAAGTGGATTTGAAGGGTCTTCATATTAGAAATACCCCATAAATGACCCCATTATGAAAACTGCACCTCCCAAAGTATTCAAAATGACATTCAGTCAGCGTTTTAACCCTTTAGGTGTTTCACAGGAATTGCAGCAATGTGAAGGAGAAAATTCAAAATCTTCATTTTTTTACACTCGCATGTTCTTGTAGACCCAATTTTTTAGTTTTGCAAGGGGTAAAAGGAGAAAATTTTTACTTTTATTTGTAACCCAATTTCTCTCGAGTAAGCACATACCTGATATGTCTATGTAAATTGTTCGGCGGGCGCAGTAGAGGGCTCAGAAGCGAAGGAGCGACAAGGAGGTTTTGGAGAGAACATTTTTCTGAAATGGTTTTTGGGTGGCATGTCACCTTTAGGAATCCCCTATGGTGCCAGAACAGCAAAAAAAAAAAAACACATGGCATACCATTTTGGAAACTAGACCCCTCGGGGAATGTAACAAGTAATAAAGTGAGCCTTAATACCCCACAGGTGTTTCACGACTTTTGCATATGCAAAAAAAAATTTCTTACCTAAAATGCTTGTTTTCCCCCAAATTTTACATTTTTAAAAAGGGTAATTGCAGAAAATACCCCTCAAAATTTGAAGCCCCACTTCTCCCGATTCAGGAAACACCCCATATGGGGGTGAAAAGTGCTCTGCTGGCGCACTACAGGTCTCAGAAGAGGAGTAGTCACATTTGGCTTTTTGGAAGCAAATTTTTATCTGGGGGCATGCCGCATTTAGGAAGCCCCTATGGTGCCAGGACAGCAAAAACAAAAAACAAAAACACATGGCATACCATTTTGGAAACTAGACCCCTTGGCGAACGTAACATGTGGTAAAGTGGATCTTAATACCCCACAGGGGTTTCACGACTTTTGCATATGTAAAAAATTGTTTTTTTTTTTCACTAAAATGTGGGTTTCCCCCCAAATTTCAAATTTTTGCAAGGGTTAATAGCAGAAAAGACCCCCCAAAATTTGTAACCCCATCTCTTCTGAGTATGGAAGTACTCCATAAGGGGAGCTGAAGTGCGCTGCAGGCGAACTACAATGCTCAGAAGAGAAGGAGTAACATTTGGCTTTTTGAGAGCAAATTTTGCTCGGGGGGCATGTCGCATTTAGGAAGCCCCTATGGTGCCAGGACAGGAAAAAAAAAACCCACATGGCATTACATTTTGGAAACTAGACCCCTTGGGAAATGTAACAAGGGGTAAAGTGAACCTTAATACCGCACAGGTGTTTCCCGAAATTTGCATATGTAAAACAAAAAACAAAAAATTACCTAAAATGCTTGGTTTCCCAAAGATTTTACATTTTTAAAAAGGGTAATAGCAGAAAATACCCCCCAAATTTTGAAGCCCAATTTCTCGCGATTTAGAAAACACCCCATATGGGGATGAAAAGTGCTCTGCTGGCGCACTACAGGTCTCAGAAGATAAGGAGTAAAGCTTCATCAAAATTCTTGCTCCTTCCCTTCTGAGACCTGTAGTGCGCCAGCAGAGCACTTATCATCCCCATATGGGGCGTTTTCTGAATCGGGACAAATTGGGCTTCAAATTTTGGGGTCCATTTCCTCCAATTACCCCTTTTGAAAAAGAAAAATTTGGGGTAACAGCACCATTTTAGTGTTAAAAATCCAATTTTCCTTTTTCACATCCCCCTTCAACAGAGTCAAACACCTGTAAGGAGTTAGAGTTCACTATTCCCCTTGTTAGGTTCCTTGAGGGGTGTAGTTTCCAAAATGGGGTCACATGTGGGTGTTTTTTGTTTTAGGTTTATGTCTGAAATGCTGCAACTATTGGCCACCCCTGTGCAAATCACCAATTTAGGCCTCATGTGCTCTCCTGAGCCATGTTGTGCACCCGCAGAACACTTTACGGCCACACATGGGGTATTTCTGTATTCAAGAGAAAATGCTTTACAAATTTTGGGGGTCTTTTTCTCCTTTTATCTCTTGTGAAACTTAAAAGTATGGGGCTACACCAACATGTTAGTGTAGAAAATGTATTTTTTTTTTACACTAACATGCATATGTAGCCCACATTTTTTTTATAAGAGGTAAAAGGAGAAAAAGCCCCCCAAAATTGTGAAGCAATTTCTTCCGAGTATAGAAATACCCCTTATGTGGCCCTAAACTGTTGCCAGGCAAATGCAACAGGGCTCTGGAGTGAGAGAGCGCTATGCACATTTGAGGCCTAAATTAGTGATTTGCATAGGGGTGGCTGATAGTTGCAGAGTTTTACTTACATGCGGTGTACCAAAACACCGCAGTTAGTAAACCTTCCCCTATTGAAGTGTTTCCCAACCTGTGTGCCTCCAGCTGTTGCAAAACTGTGACTGCCAGCATGTTGGTAGTTGTAGTTTTGCAACAGCTGGGGGCAGCCTGGTTGGGAAACACTGCCCTACTGTGTTGATCCAGAGGAAGGCAAAAAAAAACTTGAGGCGGATGCCAATTTGCCCCAGGGGGAAAAATTCCTTCCCGACTGCAAATATGGCAATCAGAATTAATCCCTGGATCAACGTTCTTGAGACTTTTTGGGCATTATTACAACCAGGGACTGAAAAGTCCCTGTGTTGCCAATGCATCGGAAAAGCGCTGTACATAGCCGTGGTCCCATGCTCCTGTACAGCGTCACCAATGCATTGGAAAAGAACAAAAGATAAAAATGGGGAACATTTTTAATTTAGTACTCCATAGACGTGTGATACGCCTTGAAGCATTCCTTGATGCAGAGGCCTGGTTTTTCAGGACAGGTGTCACACTGGAAAGTGGTGTCCTTTCTTCTCCCTTTTTTAGAACAGACTCGGCATCTTTTCTGGGACCATGACGATTTTCCAGTTTGTGGGACCTGGAAAATGTTGCCCTGGTACAATGCAGGCGCCTTCAGTTCCAGAGGTACTTGGACCAACTCTGTCCTGGTCACAAAGATCAGGGCATTGATCACTACCTCCTGAAAATGAAGGCATGTTCCCCTATTGCCTGCGCTCCGGAATAGTACAAAAGCGTTGTACAATGCCGTCTGGACCATGTACACCGCTACTTTTTTGTACCACTTTTTGGTTTTGCGCATGTCGCTATATGGTTTGAGGACTTGATCTGAGAGATCAACTCCTCCCATATACTAATTATACCCCAGGACACAATCCGGTTTGAGGACCGGTGTTGCGGTACCTCGTACAGTGACAGGGGTGCTGCCATTACTGTGAATGGTGGTCAGCATAAGGACATCCCTCTTGTCCTTATATCTGACCAGCAATATATTGTCACTAGTAAGGGCCCTACTTTCACCCCTAGGGATTGGCGTTTTTATAGGATGTTTTGGAAGGCCTCTCTGATTTTACTCACAAGCAACAGTGGCTCTGGCGGAAAGAGACTTGAAGAGGGGGATGCTTGTATAAAAGTTATCCACGTATAAGTGGTAACCTTTAACAAGCAGTGGGAACATAAGCTCCCACACAATTTTCCCGCTAACTCTCAGGATGGGGGGACATTGTGGGGGTTCCAAGGCGGGAATCCTTCCCTTCGTATACCCTAAATTTGTAAGTGTACCCTGAGGTGCTCTCACAGAGCTTGTATAATTTCACGCCATACCTTGCCCTTTTACTGGGAATGTACTGGCGGAAATGGAGCCTTCCTTTCAAACTAATAAGGGAATCATCAATGGCGATATATTTTTGGTGGACATAGGCCACTGCAAATTTAGTGGTAAAATGATCTATGACCGGCCGTATTTTGAACAGGTGGTCATAGGTGGGATCATCTCTAGGCGGTCATGTTGCATTATCTGCATAATGCAAACATTTCTGGATAGCTTCAAAGCGATCCCTTTTCATGGCCATACCGTACAGTGGGGTGTTGTAAAGAACATCCCTACTCCAGTATTGGCGAATGCTAGTTTTTTTCACTAGGCCCATATGCAGAACAAGGCCCCAAAATGTCCGCATCTCATATGCATTGACAGGAGTCCTTCTGTCGGGCCTAGTCAAAAAACTGTTAGGGTTCTGGGTCAAATATTGTTGGGCGTAAAGATTAGTTTGCGTCACCATCAAATTGACAAAGGCGGTTGGGGGGGGGGATATGTATAAGGGTGTGTGTGTTTTTTACTTTAACTTTATTTCAAAGTGTAGTGTAGTGTTGTGTTTTTTTTTACTGTAACATTAAAAAATGCAAAAAAAAAAAAAAACGCTAAAGGAAAAAAATTGGGGGAAAAAAATTGGGAAAAAAACCTACACCCCCAAAAAACAGGGGTGAGGCAGCAGCACCCTAAAGTACTGTCTGGGTCGGGCAGATGACCCAGACAGTACAGGGGGTGAAGGTGTTCTTCCTCCCTAAGCTCTCCCTGCCTCCTGCTGCAACCTGTCCCTCACCACTCACCAACAATCGCGCGCACTGCAGGTCCCAGCAAGCCCGCAGCAGGTCGAGGTCCCGTCACTCCGCTCTGCTCACTGACCCGAACGGAAGTGAGTGGGCAGAGTAGAGGGACAGAAATTCCCCGCCGCTGCAGTGATTGGACGGCAGATCGTGCCGTCCAATCACATCGATTGGGAGGTGGCACCCATGCCTCCTCCCTCCTGGACCGCAAGGGTGATTGGCGCTGTGTCATACAGCGTCATTCCCCCTTATCTTCCGGGTCACCGGGTCTCCAGAGACCCGAATGGCCGGAAGATTGGTGATTCGCATGGTTTTAAAGGAGAACAACCCGAACGGTAACACCACTAGTCCTAGTTTAGGCAGGGCAAATAATAGTCCAAGGGCAGGTTAGGGATAACGGTAGCTTAACTGAGGTAGACAGATGGTAAAGTCTTTATAGCTAGGCCAGGATCCCAGAGAAGTGATCAGTAACACAGGTGACCTCGCAGCACTGTAAGAGCGACATCAGAAACCAGTTGAGACTCTTCGGGCCTATGCTGTAGCCCTACAGAACACATTAGAAGCAGTACAAAAGCTAGATGGCATCACGCCCGATCAGGGTAACAGGGTGTTGATGGACAGGTTCATAGATGGGGCCCAGAATAAGTGGGATAAGGCCCAACTCAGGATGCCGGTGGCTCAAAACCCCGATATGGCTTTCCCCGCCTTCAAGAGGTTGGCCATTAAAATCATTGAGTCAGGGCCCGAAGCAGAAGAAGTTAGGCCCCCTTCTACTGAGTCATTGGGAGCCCCTGCCCCGGCCGTAACCACACCCCAGCCTGCCGCTGCCTCGCTTCCCTCTAGTCCTTGGGCTCATGACTTACAACACGTACAGCAGGACATTGATCAGTTGACTAAAGCGGTTAAAGAGATGGTGGGCAGGGCTAACTCCCCTTCATCCAAAGAAACTGACCCTCATCCTACCTGGCCACCTAGTGCCCCCCCTGTGCGACCCCCTAGGACTCAACGACCTGTTTGTAGTCATTGTAACAAGACTGGACACTGGAAGAGCCAATGTTGGGCTTTAAACGGGCATCCCCTGGGGTCGAGGACCGCACCTCGGGAATAACCACTGAAGGTCCGGAATCAACCAGCACCAACTGTTAACCTCAATCCTACAGTGTCACACTCTACCCTTACTAATGTGGTATGGGAGAGCCAAATTAACTCTTTGCCTGCTCGTGATTCTGAGAGGGGTAGAGGCTCTAGGCGAGGAGCAGGACAACATTGCAAGAGTTTCATCTGAGCTGTGACACTTATATTGCTTTAAAGTTTTTTGTTGTTGTCTTCACAGACTTTTCTGCAACAGTTCAAGAAATGTGCCTAGCAAGACTGTGCTAAGACTGTTCAAGTTGTAACGTAACCATCAAGCTTTTGTGCCTGGTCCTTAGACCAAGAGACTCCTAGCGGTAGGATATTCTTGTGTGCCCGGCTAGAGCTGGTAGCCGTGAAGTTTAGACTCTTAGTGTAGGTGGACTGCTGATCCTTGCACGCTTGTTTACCTGTATATACCTCAATAGTAACGTGACATTCTTTGCAAAAGAACTTATCAGGTGAAATCACCTGAACCCTGTTGTAGTGTCTAATAAATGTTTATGCTAGTGTAACTAAATGTAAAGGGTTATTGTACACAGAAAAATTTGCCTTGTACATGTGTACATAAAAAATGTAAATAATAGGTGTTGTAGTAGTTTCTAGTAGGTGGCTTCCTCAGCTCCTCTGAGGAATAGCAGTTCTGTCACACATCACTAACACCTTCTCAAAGGTCCACTCAGGGAAAACTACCCCTAAGGTATCAAGACTGACCTCTCACATAGTACTACACTCATAGTACCTCAAAATAATGACTTAAGTGTACTTACCTCACTTAAACTTAGTACACCAAACAAACAACAAAAATATCTCACACTCAAGTAAATGCTTTGAAATTGTAGCTAATATTATTTCCAATTTCTGCCACTGTCATGTACACTAATTCTCTTTTTTCTCCTACATGTGCGAGATGCCCTGCCTGGCCAGTAGGCGCTCTTGTGGGATAAAAGTAATACACATAAAAAAAGGTAACCTAGGTAAGGTTTATTTTTTGTGTTCTAGGGATAAGAGCGTGAAGCCAATAGACCCTAGTAGCCAGTTTTATTGGTAGAAAGCCCCAGGCAAGCCAGTAAAGTGTCCAGTGTACTAAACAGGTAGCTAACTTGGCACAAAAATGTATAGTGAGATTTAAATTGTCCAAAATGTCTAGTGAGATTTAAATTGTCTAGTGAGCTTAGAAAAAATGTTAAGTATGATGTATCTCATGTGAATAATTTCATCCTGTTACTAAATTAATGGATCAACCAATCCTGTTCATGAGTTTACCCAAACAAATGTATGTACTTAAAAAAAAAAAAAAAATAATGTTAAGTAGCTATATAATGTTGTTACCCGACCTTCACTTCGTCTCTCTGTCTTAGCGGACTAGACAATTTAAATCTCACTAGACATTTTGGACAATTTAAGTCTCACTATACATTTTTGTGCCAAGTTAGCTACCTGTTTATTACACTGGACACTTTACTGGCTTGCCTGGGTCTTTCTACCAATAAAACTGGCTACTAGGGTATATTGGCTTCACGCTCTTATCCCTAGAACACAACAGATGCTGATTACTAGAACTGAGATCTCTGGTGGTTGCTGGTCTCAGTAAAGACTGATGGTACAAGAGAGAAGAGCAAAACGAGACAGAATTGTAATGGCCTCCCCCTTAGTCAAGCTGCAGGTCATAGGTAAACATAATATAAAATATAACGTGACATTCCATAGATCCTTCAGACATCTCACAGGTCCTTTAGACTAGCTATACATTAATACACTGACTATAATCCTATGACCATTAATTACACTTATAATAACAGCAGGGGAGACACTGCAGGAGAGCCCCAGGTCACTGAGGGACTTAACCTGACAGGGCCTAAAGGTAGTACAGAACCATGTTCTGTACTGGGACATTACATTATCTTAGTGTTCCTTTTATGTTTTTTGAGCAGTGTATATGTCCTGGAGTTTTACATAGTCCTAATTTGCAAGTAGAGAAAAAAAGGAAAGAAGAAAAAACTTCAAGCATTGTACAAGGATTCACCTAACTAGGACCTTTCAGGGCTTTGGGCCAGACCTGCTGCAGTTTGGATTTTTACATAACAAAACTTAAAGGGGTACTCCATCCCTAGACATCTTATCCCCTATCCCCCGCCACTGGGGACCCCCGCAATATAGCATGCGGCACGCACCTGTTACAGGAGTACTGACGTCACGATCTTCCGTTCCCGTGGTCGAGAGCCAGACCCTCCAGCGCTTCCGGAGCAGTAACAGGTGGGTGCCGCATGCTATATTGCGGGGGTCCTTTGGATAAGGGATAAGATGTCTAGGGGTAGAGTACCCCTTTAAGATGATCTGCACCATGCAGTTTGGAAATTGTGGAACCTGGAGACAAGTAACCAGTGCCCCAGTCTCTGAGCCACATCAAAGGATTAGAGATACTTGTAGGACTCCCAGACCAGATCCTCTTACCTCTGAGCTCACCGTTTTGCTTTCCTCTCACCTCTGTAAACACTTCTATGAGCAGCATTTAGCCTGATCTCTCAAGATGGATGGTCTTTCAACTGATTTTCAAAGTAAATGATGACATCAGGAGGAAGCGTTTTAGGAGAAAAACTTGATACAGTGGAAAAAGAAGTATTTTTCTCTGATAAGTTATATTTCAAAGTTTCTTATATTTGATTGTTCTATAGCCTTGTGCAAAGGTTGTTCAAAATGTGTACATACATTCAGTACCGATGACCATACAGCCTTAATAGTGGTTGGCCCAACACTTGTTCATCATTTAGCATTTCCTCCTGACCCCCTAGACACCACTGGTGGCGGATTACCTCAGATAACATAAGGATTCGCCATGTTAAATTTAAATGCCCAATCTTTTTTCGAGAAGGGGTTTAAAGGCCCAGAATACACACAAGATAGTCAAGCGCTCCTACCATAATCAGTGGGTTCAACTAACTCTTCTGTAATGTACATATAGGCTTTTGCAGTGTTTTGAGTCGCTGGCTGCAGAATATTGCTTTATCGGCCAATGTTACTTTTCATGGATGGGTACAAGTCTTTTTTTGTAATGACTGTGTATTTCCACAAATTAAGAGTTCTTCCCATAAAAGAGTGACTGGTGTAATAGAAACAGTGTGCGAAAGGCCAGTGAAGGTCATGAGTAATAGAATAACTAATTGATTCCTTTTATATTTGTATTTTTTTCCTTATTTATGGCAATTAGGTTTGAAGATCTATCTTCTTGTGACGGGACTACGCTGGGAGTCCTGCGGGGGCTGCGCACCACAAAAATGAAAGTTACCATAAATATTTTGTCTTCTGGCTAAATTTAATGTATTAGCTTTATTATTTTTTTGGAAGTGGATGACAAATCCGAGCCGTGAAGGAGTGGGGTAGGGGAAGCGGGGGTCCGGAGGAGACATTGTGTCTTATCCCCCCCAGGTGTTATTAATTACCGTCTCATTAAAAGCTGAAAGAAAATCAAAGCTGACCACAGATGGAGTCCAAGAGGATGACACGGAGCAGGAGAATGATGTCACCGCTGGTGGTGACAAGTGAGAAAAAAAATCGAGGCTAGACCATGTGGAGTGCCAGTCGGGGGGTTGGGGGTGGGGAGGAGGACCAGCCAGAGGGGGGGGGGGGGGGGGCTGGAGCGAGTTGTGGGAAGCTGAGCTCATTGATACCTATAGTCTCAATGTCAAAGAATGCTGGACAAGTATCTGTAAGTTATGTGTCATCATGACACACATTTCTACTATTCCAGGCCACCCAGCTACAAGCAGGTCGATTGGCAGGTCAGGATGAGAGATAACCTACAATAACTAAAGGATATGCCAAATCTATTCCTATTCATGCACACAAAAAAAAACTATAAGTAAAATAAATATTGGCGTGGCTTGGGGTATAATTGGAGTTTTATATATAAAAAAAAAAAAAGTCTTGTCAAAAAGATTATGTTGGTAAAGGATCGTGACCACCACTGACCTCCAGAACCCCTCGGCATTGCTCAGAGATTTCTAAAAGGCTGAGGGAACGCACTTATCACAGGCAATGGCGTGAGTGGCCTTTTACTTAGACCTATTGTCTCCAAACTGTGGCCCTCCAGTTGTTGCAAAACTCCCAGCATGCCCTGCTGTCTACAGCTGGATGGTCACAGTTTGGAGACCAATGGCTTAGTCCAGTGTCTCCCAACCAGGGTGCCTCCAACTGTTGCAAAACTATGACTTCCAGCATGGCTACGGCTCCCGAGCCCTCTCCATATACAGTGGTCCCTCAACATACGATGGTAATCCGTTCCAAATGAACCATCGTTTGTTGAAACCATCGCATGTTGAGGGATCCGTGCAATGTATAGGACAGTGGTCTACAACCTGCGGACCTCCAGATGTTGCAAAACTACAACACCCAGCATGCCCGGACAGCCGTTGGCTGTCCGGGCATACTGGGTGTTGTAGTTTTGCAACATCTGGAGGTCTGCAGGTTGAAGACCACTGGTATAGGAAGTTGTACTCACCTGTCCCCGCCGCTCCGGACCGTCACCGCTCGTCACCGCTGCCTGGCATGTCACCGTCCATCGCTGTCGCCACGTCCCCGGGGTGTCCCCGACGCTCCGGTAAGGCCTCTTCTTCCCCGGCATCCGCGCTTTCCGATGCCGCCATCACGACGCTACGCACGTCGCTCCTATTGGATGACGGGACAGCGTGCCCAGCGACGTGATGACGACCATGGAGAGCGACGACGATGCAGGGGATCCCGAAGAGGACGCGCCGGAGCCCTGAGGACAGGTAAGTGATCGTCAGCGGATCACACGGGGCACCGTTAACGGCTATCCGGTGACGGCTGAAGCAGTCTGCGCTGCCAGATAGCCGTTTATGCGATGGCCCCGACATACAAAAGCATCGTATGTTGATGCTGCCTTCAACAAGCGATGGCCTCTGAGAGGCCATCGCATGTTGAAATTATCATATGTCGGGGCCATCGTAGGTCAAGGGGTCACTGTACCCTGGCAGCAGCATGACAAATATTATCCGTTATGTGTCATTAAGGGGTTGAAGAAAACCACCACTCAAATGTAAAAATGTACATATTTCAGTAAAAAATGTTTGGCTGTGATGTTTGTTTTACTTACAGCTATATTGGCATGGGGTTCCTTGGGTCCACCAGGGGACACAGCTCTGTGGCCCCAATCATCATCTATACAGAACATGTATATTTCCAATTTTATTCCCATCATCATAGTTATCATTGTACACAGAGAGAATATCATAAATCAAATCTAGTAGGGTATATGCGACTCTTCCCATAAAAAATAATGGCAAAGGATTGACCCCCTAGTCACCTACTAATGTGATTGACCTAATGAAGGATCCTTGGGCACTCCAATGGGCCACCTTCCTGACCTCACCATGCCACACAGACTGAGCAGATTCGACTCTGTAGTAATGTAGAGACCTATGAATATCTCATTTAATAATTGACGTTCATTTACGATCTTCATAACCTTTTGAAGAAGAAAGGATGGGCAGCCGCCCAGATCTGTCTCTCTAATGATCCTTTCATCTCCAGCTTGGCAGGCATACATAAAGAATTTATACTGCACATTTACTATGTGTTTCTATTGGAATTATCAACTTGGGGGAAAAAAGGACTTGGGCAGCATTACCATCTTGGGTTACTTAAAGGGGAGCTGTCATAAAAGCTCTTCGTGATTTACGTGTACGGATTAACGCATCAATAAACTGTAACAAATTGTAAGGGTTGTGCGATATTACATCTCACCTATGTGGATTCCTATACAGAGCACATCAGATATAGCAAGTCTGGCCCTGATTCATACCACTTTAAAGGGGTAATCCGCTGCTCAGTGTTTGGAACAAACTGTTCCGAACGATGGAGCTGGCGCTGGGAGCTCGTGACGTCATAGCCCCGCACCCTCATGACGTCACATCCTTTCACGCCCCCTCCCATAGACTTGCATTGAGGGGGGCGGGATGTGACGTTATGAAGGCATGGAGCTATGACGTCACGAGCTCCCGGCGCCGGCTCCAGCGTTCGGAACAGTTTGTTCCAAATGCTGAGCAGCTGAGTACCCCTTTAAGGATTGCTTTAGTAGAGAACCAGACCCTTACAATAATGAAAGATCAATTTGGGGGATCCAGAGTATTTGATGTTTGTACCGCAGCAGGTAGTTCCGAGGCGGAAAAGTGGGTCCTGGATGACTTCATTTCTTCAATAAATCAAATGATATGATATATTAGAGAACACAGATAACAGAAGAGGATCACCTTTTCAGGACCTTTGTGTCATGTAGGTCAGGGAATAGTGCAGCTCTGAGCTTACCCAAAACCCCTTTCCCTGCCTACTTAGATATCCGCCCTAAACACCGGATCCACAACTGGGCACTAGTCCCTCCACTGGACTAAAGTGCGTCAGAAGTCAAAATATTAAACAGAACTGTACAGAGGTCAGGATACGAAGGGTAAACAGGCAAGTACAAACAGACGGAACCAAGGTAATATATAATGGCAGGAATAAAAAGTAATAGCAAACAGATATCAGCAAGATATAACGACAGTTATATAGAGCACTGACTAACAGCTTCAGTACAAAAGGAATATGTCAGGTATTAGAGAAATGACAAGACAGGTATCCAGAAGATATAACAGTTTAGCAGGAATGAAGGTGAGTGAACAGGTAACCGAAGTCAGGACACTATACAGATCAGGAAACACAGGTTCTGTATCACACAAGACTAAACACAGTAAAACCACACCA
This sequence comes from Hyla sarda, assembly GCF_029499605.1. Taxonomy (NCBI): domain Eukaryota; kingdom Metazoa; phylum Chordata; class Amphibia; order Anura; family Hylidae; genus Hyla; species Hyla sarda. The sequence goes on along the minus strand of NC_079196.1, from coordinate 200,565,475 downwards.
GGTATAGGAGCTAAGCAAGAAGCAATGGATCAGGACCTATACCATGTCAGAGTACAAGACACAAACAGGTCTGAATACAAGTCAGGACACAGGTTTAGGTTAAAGATACAAACTAGACAGAATAAAGCTGGCCATAAGTAAAGACAGATAACAGGACTAGGCTAAACAAACAGGTCAGATCTACAAAGTCACAGCTAAAATAAAGTAACTTACATCAACAGCATTAAAACCAGAACAAAGCTGAAAATCAAGAGTAAAGCTAGAAGGCTGAAGAGAAATCAAATACCCCACCTCAGCTGCTGATTGTCCTGTAACTCCTAACTATCTAGAGCCCAGCACGCAAAGCCTGGCCAGGTGCGATAAGTACACTTTGACTACAAAGAAGCCTCCTGCTCTGGAGAACCCAGTATGTGATGGCAGGGTGTGTGGTGCAGGGCAGATGTTGTTACCCTAGGGGCAGATGGCATTAACCCCTTGTATTTGTGATGCCAGGGCGTGGTTTAGCCTATAACCACCCGAAGGTATACCGCTGGATCGCTACACCTCCAGGGTATGAACTAGCCCTTAGGATCCAGCTGCTGGAGGCTTTCTGCTGTAGCTATCCCGGACTAGCACTGTGTGGCCCGCCCAATCACCGGCTCCTGTGCCCACAGCTAGGAACTTCCGACTATGGATTACTATGGACATACTGGGCACCTATAGCTAGTGCCCAGGCATGCTAGCAGTTGTACATTTGCAAAACTTGGAGTCACTCTGGTTGGGAAACACTGATCTAGTGCTTGACTGAATTGGCCGCCCATTGCTTGTCACTTGATCCTGATAAGGATGTGTTGGTGAGCCACGGGGGTGTGATGTGAGGTGTATGGGGCAGATGGTGTTAACCCCTAAATGTTTATGATACTAGGGCATGGTTTTACAGAGAACCACCCGAACGGTAGCACCGCTAGTCCTAGTTTAGGCAGGGCAAATAATAGTCCAAGGCCAGGTTAGGGTCAATGGTAGCTTTACTGAGGTAGACAGATGGAATTAGTCCTTACAGCTAGGCCAGGATGCCAGAGAGGTGACTAGTAACACAGGGGACCTCGCAGCTTGCTGGGACTTGCAGTGACTTTGACAGACTTTAGGACAGCCACGCTGACTATAATAGACTTGACTGAAGATAGTGACAGCAGATAGAGAGGACTTTACTTACTGACTTGTGGCTGTAGATTAGGCTGGAGGCCTCCAGATGTGCTGGACACTGACCCTGAGACGTCTGGACTGGACTTGACCTCAGCAGAAAGTGAAACACAAAAGAGATTGTAGTACCCGCCCCCCTCTTATAAAGGGGGCTGAGCAAGGAGCCCATAGGCCAACTGTGGGTCATCTGGTCACCTGGTGCTCTCTGGTTAACAAAACATGACTTTAACATGTGACAACCATTATCATGTGATCAATAACCATGTGACCATCTGAAAGGTCCTTTACACATAATATACAACTATACAGACTATGGGGGTACAGTGCAGGTGAGCCCTGGGGACCTGCAGGGACTCAAGCTGATAGGACTGTGAGATGCATATCCCGCACTGGGACATCACAGATGTATGTTCTCCCTCATTTTTGGGTTGCTTTGTTTAGGTGAGTGGGTGTTGGAATTCGCATTTCTCTTCCCTGGAGAGTGGCTGCTCTTATGGTATATATCATACAAACAAAACCACAATTTCACTAATCCTCTTGATCTCTTTTCCCCGTTATATATCATGTTGAAAGATGCGGTGCTGCTTCCTAACCACTGGATATGTTTCTACTTAAAATGACAGTTTTTTTTTCTTTTTACAGTAAGTTTCTTTACTGTCAGATGTTTAATGTTTCCACAATACCTTAGACTTATAAACTCTGCCAAATGTTATCTTAACCACAACTAACATACATTAGAACAGTAGCCCGTGCTACGAGGGAATACAAGACGAGGCGCCTCGAAGCCAAAACTATGTCTGCCCCAGCACCTAAATACCAATGATGTCATCCTTTATTATATATATGGTGATGTCACGCTATATGGCAGTGGACTAAAGTAGAGGATCCTACAGATGCTGTAAAATCAATGTTGTGGAAAACCAAAGGATGAAGACCACTATATGGGATTTATACACAGACACTCTAGGCATGGCGCCCCATTGCCATCGTAATTTCACTGAACACTAAGGAATGTAACCGAAACATTGGGATGTAGAATAGGAGGTATGGTCAACTTCAGACACCATCCCTTAATAATTGGGGGGGGGGGGTACTACACTGGGAAACCCCCCCCCGCAGACACGGCGCCACGGCAGCAACGGACGCCGCACAGCACCACACCAGTGTGAACAAGGTGTAATCGCTCACTTACCATGCTCTCCCAGTCAGACTGGGAGGCTGCTAGGAAAGAAATGGCCCTTGTGTAGCTAATTACTACCTATATAGGGTTGGGCTGAGGGGGTGGGGAAGAGTGCAGCACATGTTCAAACAAAAAAAAAGGAGGGGATAGAAATCACAGTGTGAATTCGGGTAGAAAACAGACATGGTGCACATCTACAATCTTGTATAATGATCTGATTGCTTCTCAGCATAATATCAAAAACTAACAGGTTGTTAGTAGTGGGCTTGTACTTTTTGATCAAAAATGTATACTAACAACCTGTTAGTTTTTGATATTATGCTGAGAAGCAATCAGATCATTATACAAGATTGTAGATGTGCGACCATGTCTGTTTTCTACCCGAATTTACAAATCTGTTTAACTTTCTTAAAAATTGATAAAAAAGAAAAAAAAAAGGTTTCCACCGGAATACCCCTTTAAACCTAGAAGCAAAGAGCTACAAGGCAACCTTCCTAACCACTGAGCTACCTTGGTTGCAGAAATTGTTGATTGGAAATAATTGAATTAATTTGAAATTACACTCGGAAATTCCTGTGAAAAAGAGTCCAATTACTGGCTATGGGATTCCGCTGCACAGGGCACACTGCAGAATTTCAGTGGCGGATCTTGCTCCTTCTTTCATAAGAATCCACCTGGAATACAATGGGGACGACAATCAATGCACTTGGAATCTCAGATGGAATTTTACTGGCTTGAGATTTCGTGGTGTGAACATAGCTTTATGGTTAGTGAACCTTTTTAAAGAAAAAGCCATGGGGCTCAGTGCAAACTTTGTAAGGCTGGGTTCACACTACGGTTTGTAATTACGGTTCCCGTATACGGCTGGGAGGAGGGGTGGGCGGGGCTTAATCGCGGCGCCCGCACTCAGCCGTATTCGGGAACCGTAGTCAATGTATGTCTATGTGCCGACCGTAGTGAACCGCAGCCTCCGGTTGGCTGCTTTTTCGGCCGTATGCGGTTTCCCGACCGCAAGCAAAAACGTGGTCGACCACGTTTTTGCTTGCGATCAGGAAACCGCATACGGCCAAAAACGCAGCCGACCGGAGGCTGGAGTTCACTTCGGTCGGCTCATAGACATACATTAACTACGGTTCCCGAATACGGCTGAGTGCGGGCGCCGCGATTAAGCCCCGCCCACCTCTCCTCCCAGCCGTATACAGGAACCGTAATGACAAACCGTAGTGTGAACCCTGCCTAACAGAGCTCCTTTATGTCTTATGTATAGCTCTCTCGGGCCTCCTCTGCCTCCTTGATTCGACTGCTACCTCTTTACCCTATACATTGATCCCTCAACTTACAATGGCCTCAACATACAATAGTTTCAACATACAATGGTCTATTTTGGACCATTGTAACTTGAAACCAGACTCAACATACAATGCTATGGAATCTGTGAAACGTGTCCGACCAATCAGAATGGATACTTCACTGGTAGAACCCCTTTATTCCTAAAGTGCATGCACTGACTGGTGTCTGGTAGCGCCCCCTACAGTACATGTTCTGTGCTCTTTACATCTGCCACAGTTAGCTGCTCCTTTGGGCATCAGGTAGGGCGGCTCCATTTTACTTTTTTTTTAGGACATTGCGTGTTCTGTGCAGGAACCTGAAGAAGCTTCTTTTCTCTACATAGACCAGTGTATCCCAAAGAGGGTGCCTCCAGCTGTTGCAAAACTACAACTCCCAGATTGCCCGGACAGCCTTCGGCTGTCTGGGCAATCTGGGAGTTGTAGTTTTGCAACAGCTGGAGGCACCCTCTTTGGGAAACACTGAAATAGACAGTGATTACAGCTCCCAGCAGATCTTTCTTAATTTATATGTAAGGATTTGCTTTATCTATATTAATTATCTACTTATTTTTCTTTAATCCTCACTTTTTCCTATTTTTGAATGATATTTTGGGGCTTCAGAACCAATTACCAGGTTTCCATAGAGTTATGGTTTCAACATACGATGGTTTCAACATACAATGGTCGTCCTGGTACCAATTAATATTGTAAGTTGAGGGACCACTGTATAGTTACTCTTACAAAGCATACACCCCTTGATTATTTCTTTGTGGGTAACCTGTCATATTCACTATAACCTCCATTCTCAATTAAAAATGCAATAACTTTAGGCAATCTTTATAGGTCGGTGGTCTCCAAACGGTGGACCTCCAGATGTTGAAAAACTACAACTCCCAGCATGCCCGGCCAACGGCTGTTTGGCATGCCGGAAGTTGTAGTTTTGCAACATCTGGAGGTCCAAAGTTTAGAGACCACTGGCCTAGGTGGTTAGATATGTAATGTATGTAAAGCAAAAAGTGGAGGAGCTGCAGGTATTTGCGATACTGTCCCCTGAAGTTGGTGACTATTTTGCTAATAAATTGACGGTTCCTGTTCGAATATCTGAAGACCTGACATAACCGGGATACACAGGACCTGTTGTCCTTCCATTAAAGGGGTACTCCGGTGGAAAACATTTTTTTTTTTTTAAATCAACTGTTGCCAGAAAGTTAAACAGATTTATAAATGACTTCTATTTAAAAAATCTTTACCCTTCCAGTACTTTTTAGCAGCTGTATGCTACAGAGGAAATTCTTTTCTTTTTGAATTTCTTTTTTGTCTTGTCCACAGTGCTCTCTGCTGACACCTCTGTCGGTGTCAGGAACTGTCCAGAGTAGCATAGGTTTGCAATGGGGATTTTCTCCCGCTCTGGACCGTTCCTGATACGGGCATCAGGTGTCAGCAGAGAGCACTGTGTACAAGACAAAAAAGAAATTCAAAAAGAAAACTATTTCCTCTGTAGCATACAGCTGCTAAAAAGTACTGGAAGGGTAAAGGTTTTTTTTTTTTTTTTTAATAGAAGTAATTTACAAATCTGTTTAACTTTCTGAAGCCAGTTGACCTAAAAAGACCTAAAAAAAAAAAAAAAAAATGTTTTCCACCGGAGTACCCCCTTAATAAACTGATAGTTCATGTTAGGTGTGCAGACAGAATTCCTGCTATTTATCACTCCGCAGTCCTGCACTTGTGAGGACATGGCAGCCATTGACCTTTTATCTGCAGGTTGTCAGCACATCCTCCTCACGTTTAAACAACATGTCACTGCGGCCCAGTCTTCACCAGGAATGGTGGTCGCGCCATGGCCTCCTCCCCGGGATTTTGCAAACTGTGTCTGGCAATGAGATTAGCTAATGGTGCCTATAACGTGACACATAAATAATGCTGCAGGGGAGGATTGGTGGTGTGGAAGCCAATGATGCCGCCAAGGAGACAGAAGGCAGCCATTACAATGCTGACCCAGATCAATCATGTCGTATCTGTACCATCCAGAGTTTACTATATACACGGCGGATGTAAACATCCAGTATTGAGTAATGACGTAATCAGGAGGATATCTCTTCTATTGAGCACGTGCCGCCATGTCCAGAGAAAATTCAAGGCTTAAGTTGCCTACAGTGCTGCTGGAAAGTTTGTGAACACTTCAGAATTTTCTATGTCCCTGCATAAAATCGACTTAAAACTACTATCAAATTTTCTAAAAAATCACTTTAAAAAAAAAAAAACACCAAATCAAACAAACAAGCCAAATATATTAGATTTGGTAATTTATTTGTTGATCAAAATGGGTGTCTTCAATCAATGGTACGAGAATTAGGTGTGAGGGGGCGACCTGATTAATTTAAAGCAGAGGTCCCCAACCCAGTCCTTTAAAGGTGTGCGAACTGTTCCCAATGCTGGAGCCGGCGCCGGTAGCTCGTGACATCATAGCCCCGCCCCCTCAATGCAAGTTTATGGGAGGGGGCGTGATGACCGCCACGCCCCCTCCCATAAACTTGCATTGAGGGCGCGGGGCGTGACATCATGAGGGGCGGGACTATGACATCACGAGCTCCCGGCTCCAGCGTTCGCGACAGTTTGTTTCAAATGCTGAGCAGCGGAGTACCCCTTTACAGACCATCAAAGGTCCAGGATTGTAATCTTTCCCTGCTTTATACCAAAAGGAGTAACTGAGAACTTCAGAAGAAAACTTATTGATTCTCTTCAACACATCTTTGGACTCCACCAATCCACAGCAAGACAGATTCTGTACAAATGGGGGTAGTCGACCGACAATGATTGTGCCAAGAGCAGGACGTATAAAAATCCCTAAAGAGAAATTGGAAACGCTAACATAATAATGGAACACAAATTATGCCATGCACAAGAATTGGTAGTGATTCGAAACTCGATGGCATTTTATTTGCATTTTATTTTTACGATAGTGTTCTCTATTCCACTTTATAATGATGTTTTAATACGTTTTGGACTTTTAATGTGCTCTCCCCTTGTCCGCACTTCACACAACCGTCTCCAAGCTTTCTCCCGTTCTTCCTCCATACACTGGAACTCTCTACCCTGACACATCCGGCTCTCACCATTAAGACCCTCAAGAGCAACCTCAAGATTCATCTCTACCAGCAAGACTATGACCTCCAATAACTCTGCTATACGTGCTGTTCCTCTCTCCTTGTAGATTATAAGCCATCCATCTATACAGTGACCCCCCCCGACCTACGATGGCCCCAACATACGATAATTTCAACATACGATGGCCTCTCAGAGGCAGCATCAACATACGATGCTTTTGTATGTCGGGGCCATCGCATAAACGGCTATCCGGCCGCACAGACTGCTTCAGCTACCACCGGATAGCCGTTTACAGTGCCCCGTGTGGTCCGCTGATGATCACATCTGTCCTCGGGGCTCCGAGCATCGGGGACACCCCGGGGACGCAGCGACTGCGATGGAGGGCGACATCCAGGGCAGCGGTGACGAGCGGTGACGGTCCTGAGCGGTGGGGACATGTGAGTATAACCTCCAATACCAGTGGTCTTCAACCTGCGGACCTCCAGATGTTGCAAAACTACAACTCCCAGCATGCCTGGACAGCCGTTGGCTGTAGGTCCGCAGGTTGTAGACCACTGTCCTATACTTTACATTGCACGGATCCCTCAACATACGATGGTTTCAACAAACGATGGTCCATTTGGAACGAATTACCATCCTATGTTGAGGGACCACTGTATATCCCTATATATATATATATATATATATATATATATATCCTTATATATATATATATATATATATATATATATAAGTCTGTCATTTATTGTGTGTCATGTTCACTGTGTCTGTGTTTGTATTATGTACTTTAGACATTATCACATTTAAAGTGCCCTGAATCCAAGAACGTTATAAAAATAATAATAATAATAATAATAAAAATCTGGGAGCTGGAGACACGATTTTCCTAGTTTATTGTATGCTGCATCCTTGGTATCAGCCCTACTCCATGTTTCTTACCCAGATTTATGCTCTCAGAGGAATGCCTGTCTGTATCTACTAGCAATGATCTGGCTCTTGTTGTCTTTTGACTTTGTCACATCCATCTGTTACCAGCTGTTTCGGGGGTTCTTACCCCCCTTCATCACCAGCACAGATATCAGACAACTCAGTGGTGGTACTGTGTCTCATTGAAGAGACCCTGTTACCCATTGGAAGTCCCTGCTCTGAGCGGGCTAGCTGGTGGAGTACTGTATACAGCAGCACATAGCTCACTGCTGTATACCGTATGGCAGGAGCAGGACCCTCTTCACTCTGTGGGTACAGCTTGGCTGCTGCCAGCCAGTAAAGAGTTAAGAAGAGAGGCTGTGCATTGTTTTTAACCCTTTGGGGACAGAAACTCTCCAGCAATGTATATACATCGCTGGACAGTGTTTCCCACAGCTAGACTGTGTGCTCTTTGCCAGCCCAGTACTGAAGGGGTTAACTAGTGATGCTGAGCATTGCTAGTTAACTCATTGGGGGGTTATAAAGCCATCTATATATTTGTCTGGTTTCCTGTCTGTTCTTTAATCTTCTGTAGCCCTCGTTTAGTGACGACATGGTTACTAAAGTCAGGACTGCAGATTACAGTAAGGACTCCTTCACACTACGGAATCTCTGCCCGGAGATATTCTGTGATTCCATCCGCAGCTAGGACTGCTCAGAAATGCGCTGTCTCCATAGTTGCATTTGTGGCGGCCACTGGGTGTTAGTAGACGTACCTTATCACTTTGTGACGCCAGGGCACCGTTTTTCCGATCCACAGTCCGAAGGTGGGAGATAGCTTCTCCTGGGCCAGACACGATGAGCTAATAAACACACCGATGTCAGGTTACGGATAACTGTCTTTACTGAGCTTGAGCTCACAGACAGCTGGCCTTGGTGTGAGAGTGCAGCGTACCTCCTGCGAGCCTTGTTGTCATTCTGAGACTTGTGGTGCTTTTCACCGGACGGAATTGTAGACTGTAGATTTTGGTTGCTAGGGTCCTTCCAAGTCACTGTAGACTATTCTGCAGGGGCGTGTATTCCTCCTGCGAGTGACACTTGTAGGATGACCAGTAGAAAGATTAGAGCTGGAGTTCGCCTCTGCTTAGAGCACACGACACACAGCACACCTGAGCTTAGCTGATGCTCAGGAGTCTCACTAGGTTGGAAACTAACTGTGAACTAACTCCTCCCCTGCACCTCACTATACAGAGGAGACTTGTGGGGTCTCATTGGCTCACATGGTCACATGGGGTTCACTGCTCACATTTTACAGGCACAGTAAGATGTTAAACATACATACATGGAACCATAACAAAATTAATTTAGGAAAAATATATTACTAATATTACAATATTCACGTAATTAATAGAACAGTAGGAATCTAGTGGGCCCAACACTTCATGCTACCAGGTTGCCCGAGACAGTCGAAACGACGGGACAGCCACTGGTGCTGGGACGCCACACATTTCCGAGCACTTTTCACCGACGCCTGTCTAGGAATGTTGGGAGTTGTAGTTTTGCAAAATCTGGAGGTCCAAGGTTTGGGGACCAATGCTTTAAGCATGCTGGAATTTTTTTTTATGGTAAACCCAGTATACACCCATATAAAAATAAGACTACATGCCTCCATGGAAATGCATTAGGGGCTATAATGTCCGTTTTTGCGTTTTTGCATTTTTCCATTTTAGGCCCTGTTGAGACTTTGTTTTTATGTATTATCTGTTTTCTGTGCTATTTTCCCTGGCTAGGGAATAGTTAATGGTATTAGCCAGTGAGAACTTGGGTGGGGCTATTTAAACCCGAGCTCTCCTACACTCTGTGCTGGTTATTGGATCTACTCTGAGTTTTAACCATGGTTATTATGCCTGTTTATGATAGATTTTAGTCTGCTTGGTTTTTAGTATTCTGTTGTTTTTAGGATTATGTATGTCCGTTCTTGCTAGTACCTTGTTATCTTGTCCGTGTTCACACTATGAGTCTTGCTTGTATTGTGCTCTGTATGTAGTATTCCTATTTAGAGTCCTGGTCTGTATTCCTCCATGTAACAGAGTTTGGTTTCGTATTATTCCTGTTTAGTTTCCTTCTAGGCCAGTATCCTGATCACACAGTGGAGTGTGCCTGCTGGAATAGAAGTCTATTTGGAGTTAGCATTGATGTCCCTCCATGTTTGGAATGGGGAGTCTAGAGAGTTCATGATTTCTGATCTTTTGTGTTTTTGGTACATGCACTGATCATACTGTACAAGATTACTGTGTAGAGTGTCCTCTGTACATTACCATTGGTCTATAGTGTCCTCTGTACTTTAGCACTGATCTGTGTCCTCTGAACTTTTATCTGTTTGTTCTTTGTTCAGTGTCCAGTGTGAACAATGTTCTATGTTTCCTGATCTGTTTAGTGTTTTACATTGAGTTCATCTGCTCATCCCCTGCATCCCCTGGTTTCTTCTGTATGTTAATTCCATATCTTGTCTTGTTCATTTATTCATATCTGCCGTTTATCCTGATTCCGGTTTCTGAACTGTATGTTAGTACGCTATATACTGCCCTGCTTGTATATTTATATCCTGTCCGGTTTATCTGGTTGTTTTCCCATTATGTTTGTGACCTGTTTCTGACTATGTTTAGTATTATTTGTGTACCTTTACGCCCAATGCATTTTAGCGCAGGAAGGAACCGGCACCGTGGTTGTCGATCTGCCGTTTAGGGTGGATGGGCAAGTAGGCAGGGAGAGAGTTTCTAGGGACAGTTTAGGGCTCACTCTCCCTGTCCATCCCATCGGTCATGACAGGGGCCACCTGAAAAGCAGCCCGTCCCCTAACACACAACCAATGAAGGGGATGGAATCTGATGGCATTCCTATTTTTTTTTTAATGTTCCTCTTTAGGACAGAAATACATTTGTAAAGGGATCGCTCTATACGATCTCCATATGCCATTCCGCTTTGTACTCCCCACTCGAGAGGCGCGTCCCGCTGCGTCTCCTGCGCCCATCACCAGACTAAACCACTTTATCTCTCCGTAGTAACATGTTTCTCGGTGTAACAAGTGAGCTGTCAGCCTGCAGTGCACATTTTAATCATTTCCCGTTTTTTTTTTTATATATACTATGTACCGCACCAACAGCCCTGAAACACAGATCCAAAGACATATTACGTCTCTGGTTGCCAAAAAGACTCTTTAATTGTCTGCCAAGACCATCTCCAGGTATTCCAAGCTCATACAAGATGAAATAGTAAAAATGACATTTATTTCTCCCTGGATTCTTTTGCCGGCTCTAATAACGTTTATAGAACAAGGAGAGAAATGATTCACAGATGTAGACGCACTTGGTATCTCTCGTGGGGTCACTTGTGGCCACATCACGAGAGGTTGACCTGCAGTATAAGCTGTAATATCCAATGCGGCAGATCGTATGTAACCATGTTCAGATGGGTTTTTATTTTTATTTTATTTTTTTATTTTATTTGCTGAGAAATATGATTGGCGTCAGGCTTATACCGTTGTGTAATAAAATCCCCGGTCATCGCAGAACTCAATGTGTGAACCACCGATTCAGAAGCTTTGAGCGAAGTCACATGTATTGATGTAAAGCCAGGGGTTATAAAAATGGAAACGGAGCGCAGATAAAGTTCAAGGGGGTTGTCTGTTTTGGTCATTACGGGAAACTGGTACCGCTATGAGGGGAGATTTATCAAAACCTGTCCAGAGGAAAAGTTGCCCAGTTGCCCATAGCAACCAATCAGATCGCTGCTTTCATTTTGCAGAGGCCTTGTTGGAAATGAAAGAAGCCATCTGATTGGTTGCTATGGGCAACTGATCGACTTTTCCCCTGCACAAGGTTTCATTAAATGTCCCCGAAATGTTTACTAAGAGGGAGATTTATTAAAGCCTGTGTAGAGGAAGAGTGGTGCAGTAGCCCATAGCAACCAATCAGATCGCTTCTTTCATTTTTAAAGAGACCTAGGAAAAATGAAAGAAGCGATCTGATTGGTTGCTATGGGCAACTGCCCCACTCTTCCTCTACACAGGTTTTGATAAATCTCCCCCTAAGTGTTTAAAAGAGGCATTACTGTACGAAATCACTGTGCGACCCATGTAAGACCCTAAAGGGCCTCTAGAGCAGTGGTCTCCAACCTGTGGACCTCCAGATGTTGCAAAACTGTACGAAATCACTGTGCGACCCATGTAAGACCCTAAAGGGCCTCTAGAGCAGTGGTCTCCAACCTGTGGACCTCCAGATGTTGCAAAACTACAACTCCCAGCATGCCCGGACAGCCGTTGGCTGTCCGGGCATGCTGGGAGTTGTAGTTTTGCAACATCTGGAGGTCCGCAGGTTGGAGACCACTGCTCTAGAGCGAGAGAGGCCCTTTAGGGACTATTCACACGTACAGGATCCTTCGCAGATTTGATGCGCAGGATTTGTAACTGCAGAATAGAAGCTGTGATCAGTCATTTAGTTTACATTGAAATCTGCAGCAGAAAATCCCGCACAGGATCCTGTACGTGTGAACGTACCCCTTACAGCTACTTTTTGTTGTCACTAATAAAGACCCTCCTTTGTCATTTAGGGTATGTTCAGACTACAGATTTGTAGCTGAATCTCCGCTCGCGGAATTCAGGGAGCAGAGATTGTAGGACCGCGCGGCACTGCGCCGTCACCATTGACGGCTATGCAGTGCTCACGGACTTCCGCGCAAAGAATGAACATGTTCTTTCTTTGCGCTGAACAGTTTCAGCGGCGGAATTGTCCGCGGCTGAAATTCCACAGTGTGAACGGGTCTCGCGGAAGACCCATTCACACAGATGCTAACGTTCACTGTGCGGAATTTCACTTGCGAAATTCCGCTCACAGAATTCCGCGGGAATTCCGTAGTGTGAATGTGGTGTCCCGGTACGGTATTGCATACCATACCTAGTGTAGAGGTCCCCAAAGTCAGAGTAACTACGTTCAGGTAGGGTTCCTCAGGTGGGACAGCCCCTAGTCGCCTCTCCTCAAGTCTATCTCTAATGCAAATGTATGTATATATTTAATAATTATATATTTTATTGTAATGTATAGTACTTACCTTGTTCCGCGTCGCAGGACCTTAGGTCATGTGACCATGCTAGTAACCTTTATGGTATGTTGTAGGACCTTTGGAGGACCTTGGGTCACATGTTACCCACAAATCTCTGTAATGGTGATTGACATCAGTATGGACCAATTAGCGTTAGTCCAGCCCCTGCCCATATAAGGGAGCTGCGTCCAATTATCGCTCTCTTGGGTTGCTGCTCTTGTGGATGCCGGACTAACAGGATGGTTCTGCGCAACTTTCAAAGACACGCTAGGCCTCAAAAACCTACCGGCCTCACCAGAATCAAAACCGTGAGTTCAAATCTAACTCCCTGCTAAAGCTAGCGTGACTACTGGACCATAACTAAGTCCCCTAAATACAGTGGAACAACGCACAGTACTAAAGATTCTAAATGCTAAAGTCCCAACCTTTGTCAATCTCCAAGGAAAACCGTTGTTAGGCTTAGAGACTGTTATGTTATTGAAGCTTGCAGAAAACCTTCAGTAAAAGTTAATCCTGTTTCAGAAAACTCTCCGTTTGTGGACATTCTATTATTATCTACCTCCCTATCGCTCTTGGGAAGGGTGGCAGTAGCACAAGCATTACTGAAGAGCCCTCACCCTGGCGCCACGAATAGCAAGGGTTAACAAGCACCCTTTAATTACCACACAGCTACACTCCCCATACCCTACATCCCCCAGGCTATCACATGAACATACCATTAGAAATCTTAAATATGGTGGGTTTGACAAACCAGTAATAAATCGAGCTTCTCATTGTAATTATTCTCTAGAGGTTCCCCATATACATTAATCATTTTATGGCCAAACCTACCAATTTCATCTGCCAATATAATGTGCCATCCCTGACGGCAGATGTTGGGGAAGATAAGGATCGAGCATTCTGGATTTTAGCTGCCTAATCCTTTTGTTATAGGGGATAACCATGGCCAGCGCAGTCTGGCAGTGACTTTCTTACCTTTCCCAATGTTTTTCCCTACCTTTCTTACCTTTCTCTATATTCCCTACCTTTCCCTGTTTATCAAGAAAACAACAGAAGAACATTAAAGGGGTACTCCACTGGTCAGTGTTCCGGCTGCGTTCGGAACATTTAGTTCCCAACGCTGTGCGTACGATGCGGGGGTCGGACACGCCCCCCTTGTTATGTCAGGCCATGCCCCCTCTATGCAAGTCTATGGGAGGGGGCGTGGTCCGATATCCCAAGGGGCAGGGCCAACCCCCGCGCACAGCGTTCAGAACTAAATGTTCCAAACGCAGCCGGAACACTGGCCAGTGGAGTATCGCTTTAAAGGGGTATTCCAGGAAAAAACTTTTATTTTTATATATATATATATATATATATATATATATATATATATATATATATCAACTGGCTCCAGAAAGTTAAACCGATTTGTAAATGACTTCTATTAAAAAAATCTTAATCCTTCCAATAATTATCAGCTGCTGAAGTTGAGTTGTTGTTTTCTGTCTGGCAGCAGTGCTCTCTGCTGACATCTCTGCTTGTCTCGGGAACTGCACAGAGTAGAAGAGGTTTGCTATGGGGATTTGCTTCTAAAATGAGCGGTTCCCGAGACAGGTGTCATCAGAAAGCACTTAGACAGAAAAGAACAACTCAACTTCAGCAGCTCATAAGTGCTGAAAGGATTAAGATTTTTTAATAGAAGTAATTTACAAATCTGTTTAACTTTCTGGAGTCAGCTGATTTATACAAAAAAGTTTTTTCCTGGATAACCCCTTTAAGGCCTCATTCACACGGTAGAATTTCACGTGGAATAATTTTGCTCGGAAATTACATTCCAGCAGAATCCTGTTGTTTTCTTCTGCACCGTGCACATGGCAGAATTTCCGCTACGAAAACATCTGCCGCAAAAATTCCAGTTTCAGCCTCTGCAGAAAGATTTACAGTGTCAATTCTTTACAGGGAATCTGCTTGGAAATGCATTGCCGTCTATCGACAGCACATCTCTGTTTCTTGCCATGGACAGAATGTCCTGCCGAAAAATTGACACCGTGTAAACATAGCCTAAAGCCCCCAATCAACAGCTGAAGGCACCCTGGTTGGGAAATACTAGGCTAGACTATCAAAATGTCTAAAATGGGGAGAGGGGTTATCAGTGCTTACTAGGGATCGACCGATATCGATTTTTTAGGGCCGATACCGATAATCGGTGGAGGTTAGGGCCGATAGGCGATATTCCGGTAAAAGTTATCGGCTATATATCCCCCTGCGACACCGCTGCAGATCATTGATTTAAAGTGGGCGCTTTAAATCAATGCACTGTAGTGGCTTTTGCGGTGCCATAGACCGCCGCCGCCGCCACCTGCTTCTCTCCCCCTACCTGTCCGGGGGTCCTGAGACCTATCACCGCCACCGTTCCCCCCGCCGTGCGCCTAGGGGTGCCTCCAGCTGTTGCAAAACTACTACTCCCAGCATGCCCCGACAGCCGTTGGCTGTCCGGGCATGCTGGGAGTTGTAGTTTTGCAACAGCTGGAGGTCCTACTGTAGGTATAGTATATTATACAGACCCCTGTCCATCCCAGAACCCTGACTCACCTTCCCAGTTGCTGCAGGGACCGTCCGGGGAGGGTGTTCCGGGCCATCCATCCATCCTTCCTGTAGTGTCCGGCGGCATTCCGGGTGGAGGGTGAACCGGTCCGGGCTGTCCTTCTTCTCCGGGGGTCCTCTTCCCCTCTCCGGGCAGGCTCCGGCCTAGTAACGCTGCATAGACGCCGCTGCGCAGCGACGCACCTGACGTCACGGCGTAGCGGCGTCTATGCAGCGTACTAGGCCGGAGCCTGCCCGGAGTGGAGGAGAGGACCTCCGGAGAAGGACAGCCCGGACCGGTTCACCCTCCACCCGGAATGCCGCCGGACACTACAGGAAGGATGGATGGATGGGCCGGACCACCCCCATTACGGGTAAGTTTAATTTTTTTTATTGACTCGGAGGGTGGGGGAGAGGCCCGACCTGTATAGCGGTATGGGCAAAAATCCATACCGTGGGAGAGAAAAAAAACGGTATCCGGTTCATACCGGTATACCGCCCAGCACTACGGTGGGGGGTGAGACGCGGTGCGGTGGGTCGGGGGGGCGGTCGCGGTGCGGTGGAGGGCGGTGCGGGGAGGCGGGGCATTATCGGCTTATCGGCAAGGTAATTGCCGATACCAATAATGCCCAAAATCGTGATTATCGGCCGATAATATCGGCCATACCGATAATCAGTCAATCCCTAGTGCTTACTCCAGAAAACTGGCCTTAAAACATTTTTATAAATGGGCATTGCCCTACAATTTTCAAAAGTTTTCACACACGAACACTTTTAGCACCACCATAGCCAGGCCTCCTATACTTTGAGGTCTTTCTTCTTTTTTTTGGGATTTACCATCCATGAGATCTATATTTCTATCACTATGTCAGACTAATATTGTTTGTTCTTCTGAGGTCTGGCATATAACCGTATATTTTCCATAAATACCTCTAAAGAATCATTTATAGGCTCAGGAAAATACGGTGGTCCAGAGCAAACACTAATTCTTCTTTTTCTTATGATGTCATTTACCTATTTTTGTATGTTTGCGCTCATTTTCCTGGGCATGTGCTTGGGTTGGCTAGTCAGGGTGACATCTGTTTTAAGCGGGTCAGACATTTGCCCTCCATGGTTGAAGAAGCTGACTAGACAGAGCAGGAATGGATGTTCCACGCTCAAGGTTTTATGTCTTTCGATAAATGTATAACCGGTGCTCAGGGACTGTCTGGTTTTGAAACTAGATTAGGGAATCAGAAGGTCCTTCTTCAGGATCCTCATCTATCAGCCAGAGAGTGCCCCCAAAGAGTATCTCTTGCTCTGGAGGACCCAGCATACATAAAACTATAAAGTAATTGAAGAGCGCTCCATGGTGAAGTATCAGTAAAGGTAATCGTCTAATGTAATTTAGCGCTTACGGAAGGTGGTTGTGCTAGCCATGGACAACACTGGGCCAGAACCCCTGCAGTTATCCTGCCCTCAGATTTTCTGACTAGGAATGACAGAACTCTGTTGATGCTGAATAGACTTCCATCCGAAAGTCAGAACAGCGATGGATTTATTACCCTAAATGCAGCGTGTTTCACGGCTACCAGCTGCTTCATCAAGCATAATGCTTGATGAAGCGTCCGGTAGCTACAAAACACATTGCATTCTGTGTAGCAAATCCATTGTTTTTCTGATCTTAGCATGAAAGTATACCGGGTGCCAAAAGACTCCTGCTATCCCTTGGAGGAAAACCCATACGTAATGCTGACAGCTTAATGATTTCAATAAGAACTGCACAATGTGTAATTTCCTCTGGGGGCACTGCTGGAGAATTAAAGGGGTATTCCAGGCAAAACCTTTTTTTTTATATATATATATCAACTGGCTCCGGAAAGGTAAACAGATTTGTAAATTACTTCTATTAAAAAATCTTAATCCTTCCAATAGTTATTAGCTTCTGAAGTTTTCTGTCTAACTGCTCAATGATGATGTCACGCCCGGGACGTGAGTCATCAGAGAGCAGTTAGACAGAAAACAACAACTCAACTTCAGAAGCCTATAACTATTGGAAGGATTAAGATTTTTTAATAGTAGTAATTTACAAATCTGTTTAACTTTCCCGAGCCAGTTGATATATAAAAAAAAGTTTTGGCCTGGAATACCCCTTTAAACACTTGCTGCTCAATTTTTATTTGTTCTTGGGCCCATTATCCATGGCCAGTGCTGTATGGCAGCAGAAAGTGGTCACCAGGCAATGGTGGACTGATAGGAATTGTACTAGCAAGTGGACATCATACAGTGGTGGACTGGTGGTAGTTGTTATAAATTCTCAGGGTGTGATAGCCCTTCTTGGTGTCCCTCCTGGCAGTCTAGGGGAGGTATGTGTAGCCTTCTGGTTCCATAACTTACTGCAACCCTGGGCGTCTCGGCTTTGGCAGAGATACCATCAGTATAAGGCTCCTAAACAAAAGGTGGTCATTTTAGTAGCCAGCAGACAGCAGGCAGAGGTGGACTGATAGTATTGTAGTAGCCAGTGTACAGTAAGCAATGATGGACAGCAGGCAGTGGTGGACTTGTGGTAGTAGTTGTAGCCAGCAAACAGCAGGGGTGGTGGACTAGTGATACATGTAGCTGGGCCTTGTGATGCCTCTCCATGTGCTTACATAGAGCCAGAATTCCTAAACTCAGACCATGACTATGCCATACTTTTTTTTTCTTTTTTTCTTTGCAGATGGCACAGTGCCTGGTTTTCGGCTTCATGTAAGATCGAAAAGAATTTCCACACATCCACACAGAAGAATACCATAAAGAGGTAGGTACACCACCACCCTATTGTGTCTCTCTTTTTTCTCAAGCCTACAGCAGCGTCGCTGTTACCTGCTTTTGAGCTGATCATACCAGCAGGCCTACGTCTGGTATGTCTGACGGATGTTCTGGCCCTACCTCAGCTCCACTCTTCGTCGCTAACATCATCATTATCAAACTTCTCCTTATCTTCCACACCATTCCTCTCAGTTCTGATGTCTGTTCAGAGTCTCCTTGCTCCCCCTAGGCATATCCACCATGATGCCATACAATCTCCCATCATGCACCACCAGCCTCATTAGTTACTTGTGCTATACTCGTCCACAGCTTTCACCTGCAAACACTCTTCAATTGTTGACTGTCCTCACACAACTCCTCATCATGGCTAGTGCTATCCTTCTGCTTGGCGCTAGTGGGGGGAAGCACAGACAGGATGGAAATTTCCCCACACCATGCAACTGTAGACGATGAGGAATCCACTGACACCTGGCATAATGTCATATAGTCAGATTCTTCCTCCTCCAGAGACCAAGAACGAGTCAACCAGTCCACAAGAACATTATTATTCTCCAAAACCACAGGACTCCTAGAAGACAGTGACAACATTTCCTTGCTGATGCTGCTGCTATTAATACCACCAAGCACTTGGCTGCTGCTACCTGTACTGAGCCTGGTCAAATCGGTGGTGCCCACAGAGCTGCTACTGCCACCAACATGCTTACTGGAAGAGAACATTGCAGGGGTGTTTCCTCTACCCACCATTCCTTTAAAACACATTCATTTCTTGAAACAAATTTGGTGATTATTGCTATGTTTTGGAGTAATTCGGCACTCAACAAGTTGTTAAGTAGGATGTGGAGATGCACCATCGATGTATCCATCCCACATGGCTCTGAAGGCATCCAAACATCCAGATTCCATTGTGCATTCCTTAAGGATTAGACAATGTGCAATAAGCACTTGGAGAATTAGAAACTTCCTGAAAGGGAAACTGGACCCTGCAGAATAAATAGGATAAGGGCCAGCTGGTTACTTGAGAGCTGAATGTGATGTTAAGGGCAAGTTCACACGACAGGAAAAATCAGTTGCCATTCTGCAGCAGAAATATGTTGCCTGAAGCAAGTGTCTATATATTGGTTTAAACTGGGCATCCAGACATAAAGAAAAACTATATGAGCAGGTTTTATGAATTTTCTCCAAAATATGACAACTTTTTCCAGCTGGATCTGATTATTTTAGTGGCATTGATCTTCACCATTAAACGTAAGGACTAAAGGGCACACTGAGTAATCATGTAAACCATAGCAAAACCTGGAATTGGGCCCTGCTCCACCATGAACACTACCAGCAAGTGAGTCCAGAGTATAAATCTTATCTTTTATTCTCGTCTGATATAAAATTCCACCAGAGCATCTCCACCACAGCCCTGTGTGTGCTGTAAGGTTTTGAGGCAGGTATACACCTCTAAACCTTAATGCACACACAGGGCTGCGGTAGAGTCGCCCTGTGTTTCTACTTATACCAAAATCCACAGCCTTTAATCAGCGCTGCAGCCATGAGCACATACCTGATAGGGAGAAGTTATAAAATCATGCTTTCCTTCTAAGCTCAAGAATCATAGAAATAATGCTGAGCTGCAGCATGAATGTTTCCTACTCAGAGAAAGAAGCTTGACCAGATGGACATGTATGTGGGGGGGGGGGGGGGGGGAGCTAGAGAGAAAGTCCATAATCAGGACATATGACCAACCCCTTAAAAAAATCAGATTACATTAAATATCTTTGGGTGCCCTGATCACACACCTTTTATAGTTTCTTGATACGTCCTTCCGTCCCTGACATATGAGGGTTTATAGTTTGGCAATTCAGGGAATCAGTCACATGGGCGTAAACATAATTTTAAAAAAATGGTAGGGGCTATCACAGTCAGGAGGGGAGGGAGGTTGGTCACAGGTTCTCATTAAAGATGTACTCCGTTGGAAGACATTTTTTTTAAACAGAAAGTTAAACAGATTTGTAAATTCCTTCTATTAGAAAATCTTAATCCTTCCAGTACACAGTCACTATTGCAAAAGTTGTCTATTATGAAATTGCAAAAGACAACTTGCACCAAATTTCAGCCAATAAAATGTCAGGAAGGCAATGGTAAATCTCCCCCTTTGTTTTCATGTCTCCATTAGATCAGTATTTGATTCCTCATTGCCTTCTTTCACTCTTTTCTTCTGTCAATCAAATTGGTAACAACTGCATCTCAACGAAAGTAGACTTGGGCCTCATGGCTCCCTATTGTCGTAACCCTGAGAGTCATGATGCCAGGTCTCTAATCCATACAAGGCCTACTTTCATTACTACGTCACGGTATTACAAGTTGGTACTTGTAGTCCCATTAGACATGGAGGGCCGATGTTCTGAGCGTCTCACTATCTGAGCAGTTGAGCAGTATCAGGATGAGGTCACATGCTAACATGGGTCTGCTAAGTCATAAGTAACAAGTGACTGAACGTTTATCCACAGCCAACTGCGCACATCTAGCACCTCATTAACATGTTTCAGACAAAATGCTAACAACTCAGCTACCGCTAATTCTGCAATTACTAGCTATCTCCGAGGAAGCCGTGTGGGTATGTGGAGAGATAGGAGGCCGCTCTTACTCGGGCGACCCAGCGCACTGTGACAAATACTTGTAGTTTTTCACACAAGCCTGATGCATTGTTAATACAGACAGCTTCTTCTGGCATGTTGGGAATATCACGTTAACACATGCCAGACGGGATAATACCATTATATTGCACATAATAACGTGCCACTTCACAAAGGGACGATTGCAGAACCAGAACCCCGGCTCTATCAAGCAGTTCCCGGAGAGGCTGGAATCGATTACGATTATTTAGGCTGTACACTTCTCCGAATGCCTGAGATTAGTGTTTTCCAAACAGTGTGTCTCCTGCTGTTGCAAAACTACACATCCCAGCATTCCCGGACAGTCAGAGGCTGTCTGGGCATGCAGGGAGTTGTGGTTTTGCAACAGCTGGAGACACACTGTTTGGAAAACACTAATCTCAGGCATTCGGAGAAGTGTACAGTCTAAATAATCGGAATCGATTCCAGCCTCTCCGGGAATGTTTTCCTCAAAGATATACAGGCCTAAAATTAGATTTGCTTTCTGGTTTGCTAAGTGTTAGCATCTCATTTCAACAGCGAGGTCACCGCTACAGGACAGACAGCCTGGCTAATACACGGATTTCAGCTCACTTCTGTGTACAAGTGTTTTATCCCCCCCCCCCCCCCCCCCAGAATCAAGTTACTTACATCTATTAGGGTGGCGACAATTCTGTGAAATGCTGCTGTCTTCTTTATAACTATATAGTCCTAGTATTTAAATGGGCACTGTCAGGTTAAAAAAACTTTTTATATGTTGTTAATCTTGGCAAAGACAAAGGGGGGTATTTATCAAAGGATTTATGTGTTTTTTTTCACGTAACTTTTTGCGCAATACTTTGGTGCAGTGTCTTTTTGCGCCAAAGTTTGGCGCATCTTCTCCACTGTCATTTTTACAACTTTTTCAAAATCACACGGTCCTGTGTGTGATTTTTAACTTTAGTCAGTAATTCATCATTTGCGCCAATCGATCTTTGGCGTAATTTTGGCGCAATTTTGGCGCAAATCCAAATTTTGCACATGGAAAACACACTCAGCAATGTCAGAAAATGTAAAAGCGTCAAAATACATGAAAAAGGGCTGCTCAATACTATCCTGCGACATATTTGTCTCTGAGGGACCTTCACCCTCCGTTGAGCCAGCATTGGACATGGCCGCACAGGTTCAGGAAAGGGAAGCACTAAAGTAGTTGGACTCCAACCTGCGGACGCCCAGATGTTGCAAAACTACAACTCCCAGCATGCCCGGACACAGTGGCGTCTCCAGCATTCATATTTAGGGGGGGCACATGAAGGGCCAGTGACAAAATTGGGGGGGCAATTTTAAAACGTGTGTGTGTATGTGTATATATATATATCATAAATAAATACACACACACGGGGAGATTTATCAAAACCTGTGTAGAGGAAGAGTGGTGCAGTTGCCCATAGCAACCAATCAGATCACTTCTTTCATTTTCCACAGGCCTCTAAAGAGGCCTGTGGAAAATGAAAGAAGCAATCTGATTGGTTGCTATGGGCAACTGCACCACTCTTCCTCTGCACAGGTTTTGATAAATCTCCCTCACACTGTGCAGAACATGTTTAATTTAAAAAGAAAATGTAATTTAAAATCTTCTTAAATTCTTGTCGCACAATTATTACTTTTTGCCGTTTTTGCCGTAGATTTTTGGGTAAAATGACTGATTTCATTACAAAGTAGAATTGGTTGCGCAAAAAATAAGCCCTCATATGGATTTTTAGGTGCAAAATTGAAAGGGTTATGATTTTTAAAAGGTGAGGAAAAAACTCAAGTGCAAAAACAGAAAAACGCTCGGTCCTTAAGGCGTTAAAACTTTTGGACACTACCATTAACTTTGATAGCGGCATCTAAAGTGTTAATGTCAGACATCAGCCTGATTGGTGATGTCTGGCATTAGCCGAGGGTTCTAGCTAATGATTTATACAACACAGTGGGGCAGGGACTGGGCGTACACATACGCCTTGTGTCCTTAGGGCTCATTTACACGGATGGATCCTCAGCATATTTTACACTGCGGATCCCCCGACAATGGACCCTACAGTGCTGCCTCCATCTGTGCCTGCTCATAATGGCAATCCTCCGCTACGAGCAGACACACTTTGATGTGTATACTCACACACATGGCGGCTGTTCTCGGCCTAGGTCAGAGAGCAGGAGGAGCGGCCATGATGTCTGCTCGTAGCGGAGGATTGCCGGTATGATCAGGCACAGATGGAGGCAGCACTGTAGGGTCCATTGTCGGGGGATCTGCAGCGTAAAATATGCTGGGGATCCACCCCTGAATGAGCCCTTAGGGTACGTTCACACGTACAGGATCTGCTGTATATTTTCTGCAGCTGATTTTGCTACCTATTGAAGCTAATGGGTTGCAAAATCAGCTGCATAAAATATGCAGCAAAAATATGCAGCAGATCCTGTACATGTGAATATACCCTTAAGGGGTTAATGATAAACTAGCAGTGTGTTCACATGTTGTCCTTCCAGTGGGGTCACTTTCCCTCCTCCAGTGTCCACAGGTCTCCAACAGGTCACATTACCAGAAAAATATATGGAAAAATTGCGGCAAAAATTGCGCGGCTTTACCGCGATTTACGAAAACTCGCGGTAAAAATGCGCAATTTTGCCTCGATTTTTCCCAAAAATTGTTGTGATAATGTGACCTGCTGGTGACCTGTGGACACTGGAGGAGGGAAAGTGACCCCACTGGGCTGCTACTATACACATGACCCAGCCCCAGGATATACTGCTTATCAGGGGGAGAGAGGGAGGACACGGGACATCACTCACCTCACATGAAGCTGCTCTGTGTTCCGGAGGCTCTTGGCCCCGCCCTCTCCTGTGCTGGGGGCGGAGCCATCATCAGGTACCTTCATCGGGCTCTTTACCCAGCTGGGCAGTCCGCCCCTGGCCCCGATACTAGTATACTATTTATTTTAAATTGGGGGGGCACAAGGGGGGGCACGGCCTGATCTAGGGGGGGCCATGGCCCCCCTTGGCCCCCCCCCCCCAGCGACGCCACTGGGAATTGTAGTTTTGCAACATCTGGAGGTCCGCAGGTTGAAGACCACTGCACTAAAGTAACAAAAAAAAAATAAATAAACTACCCAAGTTGAAAATAAAATCCATTTCACATGATGGCTATTATTGGATTATCGGCAAGGTGATTGCCGATACTGATAACGTCCAAAATCGTGATTATCGGCCGATAATATCGGCCAAACCGATAATCGGTCAATCCCTAGTGTGCACGTCCTTGCTCTTTATAACCGCTCTCCAGGATCCTGAATAGACAACATTACTTGAAAAATAACTTTTCAAAACTGGACAAATCCTTTAAAGGGGTACTCCGCCCCTGGCATGATGTTAGATGTTAGATCGCTGCGGTCCCGCTGCTGGGGACCCCGGGGATCGCCGCTGCGGCACCGCGCTATCATTACAGCACAGAGCGAGTTCGCTCTGTGCGTAATGACAGGCGATACAGGGGCCGGAGCAGCGTGACATCATGGCTCCGCCCCTCATGACATCACGGCCCGTCCCCTTAATGCAAGTCTATGGCAGGGGGCGTGATGACCGCCACGCCCCCTCCCATAGACTTGTATTGACGGGGGCAGGCCGTGATGTCACGAGGGGCGGAGCCATGACGTAACGATGCTCCGGCCCCTGTATTGCCCGTCATTACGTGCACAGTGATCTCGCTCTGCGCAGTAATGATAGCGCGGTGCTGCAGCAGCGATCCCGGGGCTCCCCAGCAGCAGGACCCCGGCGATCTGACATCTTATCCCCTATCCTTTGGATAGGGGATAAAAGATGTCTAGGGGTGGAGTACCCCTTTAAGAATGTGGCATGACCATGTGTTTTAGGCTAAATGAAAGTAAAGCTTCTACAAAACCTACCCTAGTGCCATAGAGCCTTACCAGCAAACACCCAGCCAGTGCCTAGCTGCCAAGGGTCTCCTGGCAGAAGTGCCCGGATCGAGCCGAGTGGCAATAATAGATGGCTGGTAGATGGCGCTATTAATACTGTGTTATTTATGTATTGGAGATGGCTAATGGACTCCTCTGCGGAGTCTAATAAAAGCAATAAGACAACTGAGTGCATGACGGCTTACATGTCATTGTTTGGAAATAAACTCAGATGAAAGTACATAAAGGATTAGTTACTAAGTGACAATTAAAGTGATTGAGATCTCTGCCGTATTATTCCAGTAAGGCAGATGCTGGGTGAAATGTGTAATGTACTCGCTGAAGCATAGAAATAGCTGCGTTACATCAGCCGAGGAGTTGCTGAGGAAACGGACAAATAGTTGGCCATATCAGACTGCGTCTAGGGCTCCGAGCTGTCATGGGTGGGCTCGTGCAAATAGCCTAGATCTGGTACATTAGGTGCAGGAACTTTTGCAACAATTTATTTTTGCTCTAAGGCAGTGTTTCCCAACCAGCGTGCCTCCAGCTGTTGCAAAACTACAACTCCCAGCATGCCCGGACAGCCAACGGCTGTCCGGGCATGCAGGGAGTTGTAGTTTTGCAACAGCTGGAGGCACGCTGGTTGGGAAATCTTGATCTTATGCATGTAAAAAAAAAAGCAGATTCGAAAATAGTATTAGTTAAAAATCTACCATTGTGTGTATACAGCTCCTGTAAAAACCTATGTGTCTCCTAGGTAACAGACTACAAACAAACTATTTATGTAGCCTGATATTGCAGCCATGTTTTACTCCCCTCATCAAATGCCTGGCTTCTTTTTTTTTTTTTTTTTTTATGAACTGGTGCCAGAAAGTTAAACAGATTTGTAAATGACTTCTATTAAAAAATCTTAATCCTTTCAGTACTTCTTAGCAGCTGTATGCTACAGAGGAAATTCTTTTCTTTTTGAATTTCTATTTTGTCTTGTCCACAGTGCTCTCTGCTGACACCTCTGTCCGTGTCAGGCACTGTCCAGAGCAGCATAGGTTTGCAATGGGGATTTTCTTCTGCTCTGGACAGTTCCTGATACGGGCATCAGGTGTCAGCAGAGAGCACTGTGGACAAGGCAAAATAGAAATTCAAAAAGAAAAGAATTTCCTCTATAAGTACTGAAAGGATTAAGATTTTTTAATAGAAGTCATTTACAAATCTGTTTAACTTTCTGCCAACAGTTCATAAAAAAAAAGAAAAGAAAAAGATTTTCCTCTGTAGCATACAGCTGCTAATAAGTACTGGAAGGATTAAGATTTTTTTTAATAGAAGTCATTTACAAATCTGTTTAACTTTCTAGCACCAGTTCATTTAAAAAAAAAAAAAAAGTTTTCCACCGGAGTACCACTTTAAAGAGTACCTGTCACCAAGCTAAACTTTTAATATATTGTTCCTTAGGTAATTATTAACACACTTTGCTTTTTACTTGATGCAAATATTCTCAACCTTTTATATGTTTTTAATGTGATAAAAAAAAAAACGGCCACTAGGTGGCTCTGTTCTGTTCCCTGCTCAAGTCAAACAGTTAGTTTGGTCTCCTCCCGGCCTGGCAGGAGACCAAACTCAGGAAGTGCGTGCCGGGCATGTCGGGGCACAGTTCTCGCAGGCTTCAGTGACATCACACCTGCTCGGGTACGCCCACTTTCTCCTGACTGGAGCTCACACAATGTGAGCAAGAGGAAAGAAAGGTATGATACACAGCTTTATAAGGGCAGGAGGGGTGTTTCTAATCTGAGTTAGTTTAGAAAATATGGTTTGATGACAGGTACTCTTTAATAACCTGTAGATATTATCACAGTTTCCAATATATTTTCTGACGGCGATTTAGAAGCTAACTAATGTATACATCAGCAATAATAATATAAATAAAAATACAATACGCAGTAATCGCCTCAACACCCCCTAGTGGTGGAAGCAGACAGAAAGAAATGTATATTGTATACCCATGCAGGGGATTCGGAGCTCTGTATCTGCAAAAACCTGGGCTCTGACTGCTATAAAGATGTATTAAAGGATACCTATCATCAAAAAAAAAACTTTTGATATAGTGTAGACCAAACCTTAATAAATATCTTTCTAATTGGTTTGTATAAAAAATTTAGCATCCTTTATTGTTTTTTTTACTATTAAAAAAGTGACCACTAGGGGTCTCACTCGTAAGCCTACATACTGATTTTGGACTCATGATTATGAAATCACAGACTGCAGGCAGGACACAGACGAGCTCAGCGCAGCTCCCCGCCTGTCAATGAGACAGGCGGGTACGAGGGCTGTGCTCGTTCATCAGCAGGGCGAGCTCCTGACTCAGCAGGCCAACTGCGTCCTCAGACTCTGCCCCCTGACAAAGAGAGCCTGCATGCGCTGGCCCCGAGTCAGTGGAGCACTGCTCAAGGATCGGGTCTGCTTTGTGAGCCCCGGCAGGCATCAGAGGAAGTCGCGCCTACCGGGACACGCCCACTTCCTCCCCTGGCACAGGGCAGCCTGCTGAGCTACTGAAGATATCAATAAAAAGGTATTTTTAAGGGGGTTTTGAATGAGAAAAAGGACAGGGATAGATTTAGTTAGAGTTAGGGACATATGGAGATGGGGATATGGAGATGGGGAATTAGGGAGAGTTAGGATGATTATAGGTACTCTTTAACCCCTTGGTTGCTAGTCTACTTTGGACATTTTTAGGTTTTTTTCATGATTCCAAGAGTCGTGACCTTTTTATTTTTACAATGAAACAACCATTTTGGGGTACATGATAAGCTTTTACAATTTCTCTTGGGTGGGGGTGGAAAAAACAGCAAATCTGACATTTGTATTATGTTCTTAAAGGGTACCTGTCACACTCTCCGGCACCAGGATATGCAGTCTCGTACCCCGTGACTTGCTATGAGACTGACACAATCAGAGGATGAATTTCTGGTCCCATAGACTTTGCATTGGACTTCCTGAATAACGTCCTCTTTGCTTGTCAGTCTGGGAACAAGTCTCAGTTTATGAGATTGCCCAGGAGCTTTAAACATATCCTGAGGCCGGAGATCGTGACAGGTACCAATAAAGCACACCTGTCATATCACAGAAAAGAATAATTCTTCTATATGTTACTCACTAGGTCATGCAGATGCTTTACATGTCTTTTTCATGTTTCTTCGCTCACAAATCCATCTGTTCTGCTGCTCACTCATTCTCACATCAACTTCTCAGGAAAGGGCATGCCCAAGGCAAGCACAGAGCCTGCCCTCACTCACCATGCATTCACTTCCTTCCTGAGTCTGCTGTGCTGTGTCTCTTCATCCTGCTGGCTGCTCTGTAACCCCCTCCTCTCTGTTTTCAGAAAGGAGCACAGAGGAGTGCTAGTCCCGCCCTCACTTCCTGGACTTTGTCCTAGCCTGTGCTTCAGCTTGGACAAATATGATGCTGCACCAGGAAAATATTATGTTCTGAATGGTATGGAGATCCCTAGTGGTCTTTTTTTCTATGATTTCTATAAAAAGGAGATAACAGTTTTTATGAAGTATATTAGATAGGTGAATGTTTTGCCAAGATGTAAAACATATAAAAAGTTTTTGATTCTGAAAGTGACCATTTAAATTTATAACGTTTGCCGTGCACTGCAAATAACATGATAACTTATTTTTTTCTAGGGCTGTACTATTACAGCAATGCCAATATTATATAGTTTATGTTTTACTACTTTTACGCAGTAAAAACGCTTAAAGGGCACCTCTCATCAAAAAAACTTGTGATATATTATAGATTAATGTATGCAGAATAACTTTCCAATTGCATGTTATTAAAAAATATGCTTTTTTCTATTTAATTTTCCACTTTGAAAAAATGACCACTAGAGGTCTCCCTACCAGTCGGAGCTCAGATAGTACAGCTGGGACACAGACAAGCTCAGCACTGCTCCCTGAGTGTCATTCAGACAGGCAGAAGCCAGCACTGTGCTCATAGCACTGCAGGGCATACTCCTGACTCTGCCTTACTGCATGCCCTCATTCAATTTACTATCTCAGCTCCGATCTTTCTTCTCTCTGCACCTGCAGTTGTAAACAGAGAGGAGAAGATTCAGAGCTGCCAGCTGAGCTTGTCTGTGTCTCGGCTGCAGTCTGAGATTTAGGACTCCAGCATGAGTCTGAAATCTATAAAAAGGGCTTGCGGCCAGGACTGGTAGGGAGACCTCTAGTGGTCATTTTTCCAAAGTGGAAAATTAAATAGAAAGAAGCATATTTTTTAATAACATGCAATTGGCAAGTTATTCTGCATTCATTAATCTATAATACATCAAAAGTTTTTTTGATGAAAGGTGCCCTTTAAGAAAATGGAAAATGTCACTGCATCTTTCAATCGATAGTACGATTCATTAGTACGATTTTGGGGTTCATATGAATTTTTGATTGCTTTTTAGTGCAAGCTTTATACCTTTGGTTTTTCAGTTCGTTTTTTTTTGTAATAAAGCAAGAAAAATTGATTTGTTTTTTCTATAAAATGTATCAATCATTACCAAGTGATCATTTGATTGCTTCTTAAACACACTACATTAATTCTGTAGTGCAGTGTATTGAAGCCCTAATACACATTACAAAACAATTGCTAATTTTGGTAGGGCCGGCTAGCTGTTAAATATGTTTGCGGATCTTCAAACTCTTCCCTAGAGATGCCAACAAAGAGAATAAAGTCCAGCGCCCTGTGATCCATTAAAATCCATTTTATTTATTCTTCATTAAAAGGCAGATACAAGCATGGAGCAGGAAACAGCCTGGTCTGATGCGTTTCAGAGTTAACATGGGTCTATGATTAAGACGTAACTTTCGAAACGTGCCAGGACCATGCTATTTCCTACTTCATGCTGGTATCTGCCTTTTAATGAAGAATAAATAAAATGGATTTTAATGGACCACAGGGCACTAGACTTTATTCTCTTTGTTAAATGATACTGCAGTACTGTGGGGGTGCCTTGCACTTTGAGCAGCAGTGTTCATATGAGAAATAGATTAAGGGCTGTTTGGTGCATACATAATAGATTATGTCGGGGGAGAGATGGATAAGGCAGGTTGGATTTTAACTGCCTGATCATTTTATTTTCGGAGAGAGAGAGGCCGCCACCAGGTGGGTCCGGGTGCCACTTACCCTTTATCTCTACAGAATACATGAATGTTTGGCCAAGCCAAACGATCATGTGTATAGAGGGATCGGAAGACATAGCTGTCGGCTAAACAAACACGTATGGTTAACTTTAATACGGCAGACACATCACAAGTGTACAAAGATGGCAGACCTGGGAATCTTCACATTGTAACCCACCCTCAAGCGATACTAATGGGATGACAGAAAGAACCCTTTCCCTCTGTAAACCACTGAGATGACACAGTTGCTACAGTGGGGCAAAAAAGTATTTAGTCAGCCACCAATTGAGCAATTTCTCCCAATTAAAAAGATGAGAGAGGCCTGTAATTTTCATCATAGGTATACCTCAACTATGAGAGACATAATGAGAAAAAAAATCTCATTGTCTGATTTATAAAGAATTTAATTGCAAATTATGGTGGAAAATAAGTATTTGGTCACCTACAAACAAGCAGGATTTCTGGCTCTCACAGACCTGTAACTTCTTCTTTAACAGTCTCCTCTGTCCTCCACTTGTTACCTGTATTAATGGCTCCTGTTTAAACTTGTTATCAGTATAAAAGACACCTGTCCACAACCTCAAACAGTCCAAACTCCACTATGGCAAAGACCAAAGAGCTGTAGAAGGACACCAAAAACAAAATTGTAGACCTGCACAAGGCTGGGAAGACTGAACCTGCAATAGGCAAGCAGCTTGGTGTGAAGAAGTCAACTGTGGGAGCAATTATTAGAAAATGGAAGACATACAAGACCACTGATAATCTCCCTCGATCTGGGGCTCCAAACAAGATCTCACCGTGTGGTGTCAAAAGAACAGTGAGCAAAAATCCCAGAACCATACAGGGGGACCTAGTGAATGACCGGCAGAGAGCTGGGACCAAAAGTGACAAAGGCTACCATCAGTAACACACTACACCACCAGGGACTCAAATCATGCAGTGCCAGACGTGTCCCCCTTCTTAAGCCAGTACATGTCCGGGCCCGTCTGAAGTTTGCTAAAGAGCATTTGGATGATCCAGAAGAGTATTGGGAAAATGACATATGGTCAGATGAAACTAAAGTAGAACTTTTTGGTAAAAACTCAACTCGTCGTGTTTGGAGGAGAAAGAATGCTGAGTTGCATCCAAAGAACACCATACCTACTGTGAAGCATGGGGGTGGAATGATCATGCTTTGGGGCTGTTTTTCTGCTAAGGCACCAGGACGACTGATACGTGTAAAGGAAAGAATGAATGGGGTCATGTATCGTGAGATTTTGAGTGAAAACCTCCTTCCATCAGCAAGGGCATTGAAGATGAAATGTGGCTGGGTCTTTCAGCATGACAATGATCCCAAACACACCGCCCGGGCAACAAAGGAGTGGCTTCTTAAGAAGCATTTCAAGGTCCTGGAGTGGCCTAGCCAGTCTCCAGATCTCAATCCCATAGAAAACCTTTGGAGGGAGTTGAAAGTCTGTGTTGCCCAGCGACAGCCCCAAAACATCACTGCTCTAGAGGAGATCTGCATGGAGGAATGGGCCAAAATACCAGCAACAATATGTGAAAACCTTGTGAAGACTTACAGAAAATGTTTGACCTCTGTCATTGACAACAAAGGGTATATAACAAAGTATTGAGATGAACTTTTGTTATTGGCCAAATACTTATTTTCCATTATAAATTTGCAAATAAATTCTTAAAAAATCAGACCATGTGATTTTATGGATTTTTATTATGTCTCTCATAGTTGAGGTATACCTATGATGGAAATTACAAGCCTCTCATCTTTTTAAGTGGGAGAACTTGCACAATTGGAGGCTGACTATATACTTTTTTGCCCCACTGTATCTATGACAGCCAGGCTCTTGCTCTAAAGCCAGTATTAAAGAAACCAGTCTACCTTCTTAGATGGAACATCTACTATTAGCCTATTCAGAGGTGAAATTAAGCCTCTTAGTATGCACCATAAAAATGTGAAAGGTGGACATTCACTTTAAGGATGGTGTCAAAAAGGTTATAGATGTGCGGGTGTTCCACCTACAACATGATTATTCTGAACGGCTCACATACAGAGTACACAGGGCTTGTAATAGTGACAAGTGTAATGGAAAACCATTTTAATGTTTGTACACTCATAGCACCAGTGCTGTAAAGGTTTTTGTTCATCACCACGTGATGTCTTTATTATTACAGAAAAGAAAACAACCAATGATATGTTTCTTCTCGTCTGGCTCATTTAAAGATAAAAGAAAGGAGATGAGAGAAGTTCAGGATGGCAGAGGTAGGAACAAAGAGTAACAAGTTATATGCATCGGTATAGAACACGTCTTCAAACATTATAAACAAATAGAATCCAAAAGCCAATCTGCTTTATGTAGGAGCTTGGACTGGTGCTGCCTTGAGGGGTGAGTTCATTGAAATTCTCACGGAAGCACCACCAACCTGTACTGTGAAGCACAAAAGATTTCAATATACCCATTGACTAACAGAGTCGTACTTGAAAACATCATGCGGTTGGACGTATGCAAGCCAATTCACAGCACTAAAACAAGGAGAATTCTGCCGTGGCACAGACCTTATGGCAATGACGGGAGATCGGTGAGATGCAGTTACCTTAAAACGAAAAGCATACAAGGAAGGGAGAAGTCGACAAACAGCGCCAGCTGCACCGGCCCGCTTATATATTTTTTAACAATTTTGTTTAAGAATTTTTTTATCTTATTGTGCAACAAAATATTTCTTTTTTTTTTTCAGGATACAGTAAAACAAGCACAATAAACATTATTTTTCATTAGAAAAAAAAAGAGAGAAAAAAATTGTGGTTATTATTTGTTTGTTCTATTCTCTGGATACATACGGGAGAACCGTCATCCAAAGTCCCATTATGTCTCTGTGGTTTATACATCAATAAAACCCAAATGTTTTTGTGAAAAGGGTGGATCGGGGGAGGGGGTAGGAGAAATATGTATTGCTTCTTTTGGTGTGAGTGGTATGTTCTATGTTCGTCTAAAAATACTCTTTCCAAATTCCTTTCCAGTGAAGACGTTGTGGTAAAAGATACATTCTCATGTGCCAGTCAAATTTCTCTTTCATGGTCAGGAAAATAAGTCTTTGGTTGACAAGAAAAGAGAAAAAAAGCAAATGGATCTTAAACCTTTTACTCTTGACTGGAGGAGTAATGCTTTATTACGTGAAGGAAGCATTGAAGTTGAGCTGACCGTCCCTCAGAAAGTTTGGCCGGGTGAAGCCCTATCTGAGGGGGACTCTCATACCGTTGTAGCTGGACCATACTGAAAATGCAAAGGAGAGGTCTCTCGAATGCGGACAGAGAAGTGACCTTTGTTCCACGAACTCTGAAGTGAGAATGGCAGAAAGTCATCGTCCAGCCATTGTTCCTTATTGTTTTCAGAAGTAAACACCAGTGCAAAATGGTCCAGTTGGTCTTCAGCGTAACAGTAGCCTTCGGGAGTTCCCAGCATGCTCCTGGAGATCTCATTCATCTGGAGTACCACCAGCTTGACTACTTCCCGAGCTGCTGTTTTACTCGTTATATGTAACTGGTCATACAAAAAAGAAAAGAAAATATTTTATTGGCTGAATACCGTTTTTCTGGAGGCAGAAAAGTTTCCAATACCTAACAGTTCTTTGCAAAACTATTCTTTCCCTTCCAGGTGTTCCCTTTTATTGCATATTTGTCCAAGTGAATGCTTTCTCATATTTAAATATAATAATGTAATAGGACAGTGGGGACGGGAGTATTTGCAGCAGTTTTTGGATGAAAACAACATCCATATTACCTGAATGGAAAAGTAATCACCCCTTAAACATGCAATCAAATTCCTAATTGTTGAATTGATCCTGTCCCTCTTCTTTCAGATCAGTGGGTAGAGTTTCATGCATGTACTGCTGTTTTGACACACTCCAATACTTTAAAACTTTCTAATCACTGGGGGCCTCACCTCAGGGCTCGCCCTTGATCTTCAGAACAGGGTCCGGCTGTACTGGGGTGCCCCCAGCGCTCCCATAGACAGTGCATGGAGCGGCATATTGGCACAAGGAGAGACAGGGCCCCGTTCTGGCGATCAATGGGGAGTCCTGGAGGTCAGACCGACCGCAGTCAGAAAGTTATCCCCTATTCTGTGGATAAAGCAGCGGTGTGCCCTTTTAAAGAACAACAATCAAGCATAGGCAATCTTTGGCATTGCAGATGTTTTGGACTAGATAGTCAATAATGCTCTTTAGCCAAAATGCTGGCAAAGCATTATGGGAGATGTAGTCCAAAAGCCTGATCTAGATGTCTGAGTGGGTGGGGGGGGGGTTCTCACCTCTTGGACCCAATCGACCATGGGAATGGAGTCTTGTTTACCCCTGGTTGAATAGATAGGGTGGGCAGTCGAATGTGCACAAGGCCACTGACCTTTTTTATAGGCCCATTGAATTGCATGTCTGACATCTGCTCCACTCTCATGGTAGCTAAGGGTCCCAGTGTGTGGACCCTCACCGGTCTGAGAAAACCGGTTTATGAATTTGGCTAGGCCAGTACTTTGTTAATTCAGGCATGGGTGATCACATGCTCAACAGGCCTCTCACTCTTTATTTGCATAGTTTTATGCCACAGTTTGCTTAAGAGACAAATGAAAGATTCACTGAAAAATATCTTTGCAATATGTTTATTTTTGTATGGACTTTGATGGTGAGGCCCCACTACAAAAAGCCAATGCTAAACTTACGGAAAGATGGCTAAAAAGTTTCCAGCTCTCTTAAAACTGGAAAGTGTCCAGGCCCTGATGCCCATACCATTACACCATCATGAGGGCATGTATTTTCAGTGGGGTGAGGAGAGAAGCCACTGCCAGACTCCTATGTTGGGGGCTTATCTCTAGTGAAAACAAAAAGGATTGGCAGGCTTGGACAACACTTATTTAATGCCTATGGGGCCTTTAAGTGTACAATGCTGGATTTTCTTGCGACTATGTCTGACTGTTTTAAACTGTATTATACTAAAATTGAGAAGAGAAAAGATAACTTTCCATGTAACGCAAGAAGCAGCATAGTAATATGTTCTCCTCCTAGTTCAGATTATCATTTATGGACTGAAACACTTTTAAAGAGATGTATAAAAAAATTGAAAAAATTGTGTAGTCACCATCAAATGTATTTAGTAAATGAAAAAGTCTTAGATATCAAACTTGAAGGAACATAAACATAAATCTGGGGTTTGTAATCAAAAGTCTGAGATAAATGTGCAAAGTCTACTAAAACACTTTTTTTACAAGTCACATTTTCGATTTTTACGATGTATCATATAATGATGTCACAAATCACAGTATACATACAGACCTTCTGCTACACTACCTTAACACTCATGTCTTTAGACAGACCAGTCTCGTATTGTGGGTATATCCGTAAAGTTACAGAGTTATTCTTTTTTCCTTGACCTGCTACAATTTTCGGTTCCAAAGGTTCTTGGAAGTCGTGTGTCCACTCAACAGAGTGAGTGCGGTATATTCTCCTTGAGTTTTCACACGGTTGATCATTGTCCGGATTAAAAGAAGTGCTTGTCCTCAGGCCCCGGATATGGCGGTGACTTGAAGGTTTGGATTCCGTTGGAGAGCTGTCTACAGAACCTGGACAGGACTTTCGAGAGGCCTTGTAAGGCTGCTTGGGAAAGTCCAGGCTGCTGGTCCGGACACAGTAAGCTTGCCGCTTTTCAGTAATACGTAAAAGTTCAATCTGGCGGCTGGGAAGCACAAAGTCACTGTCATAAAGCTGCTGTGGACGATCATCTTCCTGAGTCAATACTTTGGGCTCAAGTGTCTGCAGCACATCAGGTGTACCATCTCTGAAGCTACGGATGCTCCTCCTGCCACAATCCGGTCCAGAAGAGTAAACCAGGTCTAGCTCCTTTGGACTTTGGGCTCTGCTAGAGTCATAATCACTATCAGTAGCAAGGAAGACTTCTGAAGAGCCCTCTTCATCTGATACACCATGGGAATCTAGAAGAGGGGAAGACTGGTTTGTAAACTTCACATCCATGAGTTCATTATCGGAGTAGGGAGCAGCAAGGAGATCTACAGGTGCAAATGATCAGAAATTGGTTATGATAACCTTCTTTAAGATGAACTTTACATCATTATGGAATATACAGTGCAATTGGAAAGTCTTTTGACCCTTACACTTTTTCACATTACGTTATTATGCAGCCTTGTGTTAAAATGAAAAAAAAGTTTTACCCCATCATTATTCTGCACTTAATACTCCATAATGAAGCTTAGCCAGAGGAACCATTAGCTCTTGGTCACCTCTGTTACCAAGGCCCTTTCCCCCAAATTCCTTAGTTTGGTGGTGTGGCCAGCTCTACCAAGAGTCCTGGTTGTTTCAAACTTCTTCCATTTAAGAATTACAGAGGCCACTGGGCTCTTGGGGACTTTTAGTACAGCAAAACTTTTTTGTACCCTTCTCCAGATCTGTGTCTCCACACAATCCTGTCTCTGAGCTCTATAAGCAGTGCTGCCCCCTTATGGCTTGGAATTGCTCTGATATACATTGTCAGCTGTGAGACCCTATATAGACAGGACTGTGTCTTTCCAAATCCTGTCCAATCAGCTGAATTTACCACAGATGACTCCAATTAAGATGGAGAAACATCTCAGAGATGATCAAGAGAAATGGGAGGAGCCAGAGCTAAATATCTAGCGAAAGAGTCCATGCCAGATTTTGGTTTTTCCATTTTAAGAAATTAGCAATAGGAGATTAATAGGAGGAACATC
Organism: Hyla sarda; assembly: GCF_029499605.1. Taxonomy (NCBI): domain Eukaryota; kingdom Metazoa; phylum Chordata; class Amphibia; order Anura; family Hylidae; genus Hyla; species Hyla sarda. The sequence goes on along the minus strand of NC_079196.1, from coordinate 200,528,846 downwards.
TCTAGAGAGACCTAAAAATGGCTTCCACCAACAGTCCCCATCCAACCTGACAGAGCTGGAGACGATCTGCAGGGGATCTGCCCCAAATCCAGGTGTGTAAACCTTATGGCCTCATCCCCAAGAAGACTGGAGGCTGTAATTGCTACCAAAGGGTGATTTAAGGGTATGAATACTTATGTCACTGCAAGATTTTGGTTTTTCCTTTTTGATAAATTAGCAAAGATTTCTAATGTTCATGCAGAATAATGAGTAAATGTGATATTATTCTTTTCATTTTAGCACAAGGCCTCAACATAACAAAATGTAAAAAAAAGTGAAAGTACTGAAGACTTTCCGAATGCATTGTAATACATCAGGGGGCAAACTACCTACAGGAGATCCTACAGGGGGCAGGATACTCACAATGGGGTCCTACTACATACAGGAGCAAACTACGTACAGGTGAGTTTATACCATCAGGGCACAAACTACTTAAAGGGGCAAGCTACCTCCAGACTGACTGGACCAAGCCCTATAAAGAGTTGCAAGTAGCAACATCATACGCGTCATCATAGAGAAGCCGTTTCAGCCATTACACTAGTGGTGAGTTCATTTAAATGTTTGACTAAATATAGCGGCTAATTTTTAAGCTGATGTGTATGGCCCAAAAATGATTCCATAAATGGCCCATGACAAAAAAAATGGTCCCCTACCCCTGTAATACATGTATAATATACTACTCTTTGTAGGCCCACACTCCAGGGTTACATGACTTGCATTTCTTTATCCATTTTTTTATAATGTTAAGCTGGTCATACACATTAGATTAAAGGGGTATTCCGGGCAAAAACATTTTATCCCCTATCCAAAGCATAGGGGATAAGATGTTTGATCGCGGGGGGCCCGTTGCTGAGACCCCCCGTGATCTCCCTGCAGCACCCGCATTCTATGCGGGTGCTGAATCTCCAGTTTTGGAAACCTCCGGGTTTCCGGGACTGGGGACGTGATGTCCCGCCACGCCCCCTCCATTCATGTCATGACTAATGGCAGACTAACCACGTCACAGGTCAAAGCTGTTCTATTAATACGCCAAATATGTCTGGTGGCCCACCACTGACCACAAGGGGTATATTAAAAAATAAAAAAGTTCCCACTGACCTGTGTTGAGCTTTCGGTTAGTTTCAGGAGAGGGAGTTGGCGATGGAAAGTAGTCCAGGTGAGATGACGAAGTGGACTGTGCTTTCTCCTTTAGAAATATTTCGCCAGAACCGTTGAGGAACCAAGTGAGGGGTACAGCACACGATGGTTGTTTGTACCTGGCATGTTGTAGGGCATCCATCATCCATCGCATCTCCCTCCATATCTCTTCCATTTGCTGCATAGATAAAAGAAGAGAGTTAGCATATGCCTCAGACTAAACCTAGGCAGAGCGGATAGTCGCTACAAACACCATCTCTTAAAAGGACCCTGGCAGGATTGTGATTTTAGTGGATACCATGTAATGCCTTATTTCTCCTGTGGTGGCGCTGCAGAGAAAACTAAGCCTTGATTACAGCTGATCCTGGGAGATTCCTGCAGCGGGACGCTCCTCCTCATCAGCTCATTTTAACTGGGTTCTTATAACTGAAATGTGTCAAGTAGAACAGGAGGAACTAAATGCAGAGGCTAGAAATGTTTTGTTCCCATCAGGACATGATGACAGGTCCATAATATTGCTCTTCTACCTATTATCACCATACTGTAAGAGCCGCGATACAGAGGAGGACCTCAGGCTGACACACCGCACATAGATATTACCGTAATTGTAGCTCTGCTCCACTATATTTTCTATTGCTGAGTATTTTGCAAAACAAAACAAATGCTAAATGTTTCCGCTTCCAAACCTAAAGAGGGAAAAAATGCTTTTCTGTAACCCAAGATATCAAATAAAAAAAAAATAGAAAAAAGCATAAAAATAAAAACTGCAGACTCAACTCCGCAGGAGCACGGCCTGGTCAGACTAGACGACTCCTTCAATTGCCTCCCAACCAATAGCCCCCATTAGCCAAAGAACAGACTGCCATGATAAATAAATGGCACGGAGACGTCTGCTCCAGGCAGAATCAGTACACACGCCTTCGTACACAGCGTATCTCCCCGACTTCCTCTGTGGGACTTGGCAAGGTCAGGTCTGTATTAGTGGTGAAAAGGTCTCCCAGTCTTTATCCTGTTGGCTGGTGCAGCCATACACTTATACAGTTATCAAAGCATGTATTAAATCTCCTCCCGCATACCTGTCCGGTGCCAGCAAACTTGTCTTACTCATAGGGGGGGACTTGCTTACTATTACTTTCCAGCAGGGCCACAGAAGTGCTATTTAATTTATTACCAAAAACACAGAAGACGTTAGCAATACGGCCAGTGTCCTATGTGGCTTGTAAAAGGATAATGTTAGAAGCCATGGCACCTGTGGGCAGTCTGATGGTGGAAGGATATTACTGCCTCCATATACAACAATATGGAATCTATAGGAATGCCAACGTTTCAGTCCACAGCATAATAGCAAGGCTTCATAAGTGGTAATGGGAGGAACTGTGACATGCTATACGAGTGGTCTTCAAACTATGGACCTCCAGATGTTTCAAAACTACAACTCCCAGCTTGCCAGGGCAGTTATTTGCTGCCCAGGTATGCTAGGAGTTGTATTTTTGCAATATCTGGAGGTTCACAGTTTGGAGACCTAGGTGTTATATAGAAACCAAGTAGGAATGAGATCTCAAATTTATCACTTTAAAGGGGTACTCCGGTGGAAATTTTTTTTTTTTTTTTTTTTTAATCAACTGGTGTCAGAAAGTTAAACAGATTTGTAAATTACTTCTATTTAAAAATGTTAAAACTTCCGGTACTTATTAGCTGCTGTATACTCCACAGGAAGTTCTTTTCTTTTTTAATTTATTTTCTGTCTGACCACAGTGCTCTCTGCTGACACCTCTGTCCATTTTAGGAACTGTCCAGAGTAGAAGCAAATCCCCATAGCAAACCTCTCCTGCTCTGGACAGTTCCTGACATGGACAGAGGTGTCAGCAGAGAGCACTGTGGTCAGACAGAAAAGAAATGAAAAAAAGAAAAGAATTTCCTGTGGAGCATACAGCAGCTAATAAGTACTGGAAGTTTTAACATTTTTAAATAGAAGTAATTTACAAATCTGTTTAACTTTCTGGCACCAGTTGATAAAAAAAAAATGTTTTCCAGTGGAGTACCCCTTTAAAGTGATAAATCTTAGATCTCATTCCTACTTGGTTTCTGTAACCTAGGTCTCCAAACTGTGAGCCTCCAGATATTGCAAAAATACAAAAAAAATATTTCCAGTGAAGTACACCTTTAAGTGTTCTTGTCAATAGGCTTGGCCTGAATTCATACCTGTACTTTATATAAGTCTCTGCCAGACAAAATGAAATGCTTTCTACCACAAGCCGGAGTAGGACGTGGTTCCCGGGGAATGACCTCATGTCCATTATTTGGTAGTTCCATAATGAAGTGCGGTAGAAATGTACTTACTCTAGAGTCTGGCTTCTTGTAATGACAGATCAAGTAATGATGGGTAAGATAACAACACGTTACAATATTTCGAGCTATTAAAAATATAGCAATATTCCTTAAAAGAGAAGAACTCTATCTCAAAATAAAACAATGAAAAGTTTGCAAAATAACATAAAAACAAAATGATATTAAGAAAAAGTGCCATATAATGTGCACATAACTATTAACACACAGATAATTGTGCCATACAAAGCTCATCGGCTGAGTTAGGCTAATACCAGCACAGGGTCCTGATCACAGTCCCATAAAAAGTAATGCCTCCATGCGATTCCCAAATAATGGCACCATACAGTGTCTAAATGGTTGCTGTGGCCCATGGTATTGGATAAGGAGTGGTACTGTATTTATGTGGCCCGTGGCTCTAAATAAGGAGCGTTACTGAAAGGACATTGCCTTGGCACTGGTTAAGAATTGTTAATGCATGTATGAAGTGACCCGTGGCACTGGATAAGGAGTGTTACTGAAAATACGTGGCCTGTAGCATTGGATGAGGAGTGGTACTGCAGGTTCGAAGCCTGTGGCACTGAATAAGGAGTGTTATTGCAGGTATGTAGTGGAGTGTGACAATGGATGAGGAGTGTTACTAAAAGTACATGGCCGTGGCACTAGATAAGGAGAGGTGCTGCAGGTGTGTAGTGGCCGGTGGCAGTGGATAATGAGTGATTACTACAGGTATGTAGCAGCTTTTTTTACTCGATAAGGACTGTTACTGCAGGTACGTGGCCTGTGGCATGCAATGAGGAGAGTTACTGCAGCTGTGTAATCACCTGTGGCACTAGATAAAGACTGTTACTGCAGGTGTGTAGTGGCTTGTGGCACTGGATAAGTACTGTTGCTGCAGGTAGGTGGCCTGTGGCACTGAATGAGGAGTGTTACTGTAGGTATGTGGTGGCCTGTGGCACTGGCTAAGGAATGCTACTGCAGGTATGTTGTCTGTGGCACCAGATAAACGTATAACTGCAGGTATGCAGTGGCCTGTGGCCCTGGATGAGCAATGTTACTGCAGATACAGTGGAGCAAAAAAGTATTTAGTCAGCCAACAATTTTGCAAGTTCTCCCACTTAAATAGATGAGAGGCCTGTAATTTTCATCATAGCTATACCTCAACTATGAGAGACATAATGAGAAAAAAAATCCATAAAATCACATTGTCTGAATTTTAAAGAATTTATTTGCAAATTCTGGTGGAAAATAAGTTTTTGGTCAATAACAAAAGTTCATCTCAATACTTTGCTATATGCCCTTTGTTGGCAATGACAGAGGTCAAACGTTTTCTCTAAGTCTTCACAAGGTTTTCACACACTGTTTCTGGTATTTTGGCCCATTCCTCCATGCAGATCTCCTCTAGAGCAGTGATGTTTTGGGGGCTGTCGCTGGGCAACACAGACTTTCAACTACTTTCAAAGGTTTTCTATGATGATGAGATCTGGAGACTGGCTAGGCCACTCCAGGACCATGAAATGCTTCTTACAAAGCCACTCCTTCGTTGCCCGGTGTGCTTGGGATCATTGTCATGCTGAAAGACCCAGCCACGTTTCATCTTCAATGCCCTTGCTAATGGAAGGAGGTTTTCACTCAAAATCTCACGATACATGGCCTCATTTATTCTTTCCTTTACACGGATCAGTCATCATGGTCCCTTAGCTGAAAAATAGCCCCAAAGCATGCTTCACAGTAGGTATGGTGTTCTTTGGATGCAACTCAGCATTCTTTCTCCTCCAAACACGACAAGTTGAGATATTCCCAAAAAGTTCTACTTTGGGTTCATCTGACCATATGAGATTCTCCCAATCCTCTTCTGGATCATCCAAATGCTCTCTAGCAAACTTCAGATGGCCTGGACATGTACTGGCTTAAGCAGGGGGACACGTCTGGCACTGCATGATTTCAGTCCCTGGTGGTGTAGTGTGTTACTGATGGTAGCCTTTTTTACTTTGGTCCCAGCTCTCCGCAGGTCATTCACTAGGTCCCCCTGTGTGGTTCTGGGATTATTGCTCACCGTTCTTGATGATTTTGACACCACGGGGTGAGATCTTGTGTGGAGCCCCAGATCGAGGGAGATTATCAGTGGTCTTGTATGTCTTCCATTTTCTAATAATTGCTCCTACAGTTGATTTCTTCACACCAAACTGCTTGCCTATTGGAGATTCAGTCTTCCCAGCCTTGTGCAGGTCTACAATTTTGTTTCTGGTGTCCTTTGACAGCTTTTTGGTCTTGGCGATAGTGGAGTTTGGAGTGTGACTGTTTGAGGTTGTGGACAGGTGTCTTTTATACTGATAACAAGTTCAAACAGGAGCCATTAATACAGGTAACGAGTGGAGGACAGAGGAAAAGAAGTTACAGTTCTGTGAGAGCCAGAAATCCTGCTTGTTTGTAGGTGACCAAATACTTATTTTCCACCATAATTTGCAAATAAATTATTTAAAAATCAGACAATGTGATTTTATGGATATTTTTTCTCATTATGTCTCTCATAGTTGAGGTATACCTATGATGAAAATTACAGGCCTCTCATCTTTTTAAGTGGGGAACATGCAGAATTGGTGGCTGACTAAATACTTTTTTGCTCCACTGTATGTAGTCTATGTGACACTGGATGAGGACTGTTACTGCAGGTGGGTGGCCTGTGGCACTGGATGAGGACTGTTACTACAGGTGGGTGGCCTGTGGCAATGGATGAGGACTGTTACTGCAGGTGGGTGGCCTGTGGCACTGGATGAGGACTGTTACTGCAGGTGGGTGACCTGTGGCAATGGATGAGGACTGTTACTGCAGGTGGGTGGCCTGTGGCAATGGATAAGGACTGTTACTGCAGGTGGGTGATCTGTGGCAATGGATGAGGAGTGGTACTGCAGGTGGGTGGCCTGTGGCAATGGATGAGGACTGTTACTGCAGTGGGGTGGCCTGTGGCAATGGATAAGGACTGTTACTGCAGGTGGGTGGCCTGTGGCAATGGATGAGGACTGTTACTGCAGTTGGGTGGCCTGTGGCAATGGATGAGGAGTGGTACTGCAGGTGGGTGGCCTGTGGCAATGGATGAGGACTGTTACTGCAGTAGGGTGGCCTGTGGCAATGGATAAGGACTGTTACTGCAGGTGGGTGGCCTGTGGCAATGGATGAGGACTGTTACTGCAGGTGGGTGGCCTGTGGCAATGGATGAGGACTGATACTGCAGGTGGGTGGCCTGTGGCAATGGATGAGGACTGTTACTGCAGTGGGGTGGCCTGTGGCAATGGATGAGGACTGTTACTGCAGTGGGGTGGCCTGTGGCAATGGATGAGGACTGTTACTACAGGTGGGTGGCCTGTGGCAATGGATGAGGACTGTTACTGCAGTGGGGTGGCCTGTGGCAATGGATGAGGACGGTTACTACAGGTGGGTGGCCTGTGGCAATGGATGAGGACTGTTACTGCAGTGGGGTGGCCTGTGGCAATGGATGAGGACTGTTACTGCAGGTGGGTGGCCTGTGGCACTGGATGAGGAGTGGTACTGCAGGTGGGTGGCCTGTGGCAATGGATGAGGACTGTTACTGCAGGTGGGTGGCCTGTGGCAATGGATGAGGACTGTTACTGCAGGTGGGTGGCCTGTGGCAATAGATGAGGACTGTTACTGCAGGTGGGTGGCCTGTGGTAATGGATGAGGAGTGGTAATGCAGGTGGGTGGCCTGTGGCACTGGATGAGGACTGTTACTGCAGGTGGGTGGCCTGTGGCACTGGATGAGGACTGATACTGCAGGTGGGTGGCCTGTGGCAATGGATGAGGAGTGGTAATGCAGGTGGGTGGCCTGTGGCAATGGATGAGGACTGTTACTGCAGTGGGGTGGCCTGTGGCAATGGATGAGGACTGATACTGCAGGTGGGTGGCCTGTGGCAATGGATGAGGACTGTTACTACAGGTGGGTGGCCTGTGGCAATGGATGAGGACTGTTACTACAGGTGGGTGGCCTGTGGCAATGGATGAGGACTGTTACTGCAGGTGGGTGGCCTGTGGCAATGGATGAGGACTGTTACTGCAGGTGGGTGGCATGTGGCAATGGATGAGGACTGTTACTGCAGTGGGGTGGCCTGTGGCATTGGATGAGGACTGTTACTGCAGGTGGGTGGCCTGTGGCAATGGATGAGGACTGTTACTGCAGGTGGGTGGCCTGTGGCAATGGATGAGGACTGTTACTACAGGTGGGTGGCCTGTGGCAATGGATGAGGACTGTTACTGCAGGTGGGTGGCCTATGGCAATGGATGAGGACTGTTACTACAGGTGGGTGGCCTGTGGCAATGGATGAGGACTGTTACTACAGGTGGGTGGCCTGTGGCAATGGATGAGGACTGTTACTGCAGGTGGGTGGCCTGTGGCAATGGATGAGGACTGTTACTGCAGGTGGGTGGCATGTGGCAATGGATGAGGACTGTTACTGCAGTGGGGTGGCCTGTGGCATTGGATGAGGACTGTTACTGCAGGTGGGTGGCCTGTGGCAATGGATGAGGACTGTTACTGCAGGTGGGTGGCCTGTGGCAATGGATGAGGACTGTTACTACAGGTGGGTGGCCTGTGGCAATGGATGAGGACTGTTACTGCAGGTGGGTGGCCTGTGGCACTGGATGAGGAGTGGTACTGCAGGTGGGTGGCCTGTGGCAATGGATGAGGACTGTTACTGCAGTGAGGTGGCCTGTGGCAATGGATGAGGACTGTTACTGCAGGTGGGTGGCCTGTGGCAATGGATGAGGACTGTTACTGCAGGTGGGTGGCCTGTGGCAATGGATGAGGAGTGGTAATGCAGGTGGGTGGCCTGTGGCAATGGATGAGGACTGTTACTGCAGTGGGGTGGCCTGTGGCACTGGATGAGGAGTGGTACTGCAGGTGGGTGGCCTCTGGCAATGGATGAGGACTGATACTGCAGGTGGGTGGCCTGTGGCAATGGATGAGGAGTGGTACTGCAGGTGGGTGGCCTGTGGCACTGGATGAGGACTGTTACTGCAGGTGGGTGGCCTATGGCACTGGATGAGGACTGGTACTGCAGGTGGGTGGCCTGTGGCAATGGATGAGGAGTGGTACTGCAGGTGGGTGGCCTGTGGCACTGGATGAGGACTGTTACTGCAGGTGGGTGGCCTGTGGCAATGGATGAGGACTGTTACTGCAGATGGGTGGCCTGTGGCAATGGATGAGGACTGTTACTGCAGGTGGGTGGCCTGTGGCACTGGATGAGGAGTGGTAATGCAGGTGGGTGGCCTGTGGCACTGGATGAGGAGTGGTAATGCAGGTGGGTGGCCTGTGGCACTGGATGAGGACTGTTACTGCAGGTGGGTGGCCTGTGGCACTGGATGAGGAGTGGTACTGCAGGTGGGTGGCCTGTGGCACTGGATGAGGACTGTTACTGCAGGTGGGTGGCCTGTGGCAATGGATGAGGACTGTTACTGCAGGTGGGTGGCCTGTGGCACTGGATGAGGACTGTTACTGCAGGTGGGTGGCCTGTGGCACTGGATGAGGAGTGGTACTGAAGGTGGGTGGCCTGTGGCACTGGATGAGGACTGTTACTGCAGGTGGGTGGCCTGTGGCACTGGATGAGGACTGTTACTGCAGGTGGGTGGCCTGTGGCAATGGATGAGGACTGTTACTGCAGGTGGGTGGCCTGTGGCAATGGATGAGGACTGTTACTGCAGGTGGGTGGCCTGTGGCAATGGATGAGGACTGTTACTGCAGGTGGGTGGCCTGTGGCAATGGATGAGGACTGATACTGCAGGTGGGTGGCCTGTGGCAATGGATGAGGACTGTTACTGCAGGTGGGTGGCCTGTGGCACTGGATGAGGAGTGGTACTGCAGGTGGGTGGCCTGTGGCAATGGATGAGGACTGTTACTGCAGGTGGGTGGCCTGTGGCACTGGATGAGGAGTGGTACTGCAGGTGGGTGGCCTGTGGCAATGGATGAGGACTGTTACTGCAGGTGGGTGGCCTGTGGCACTGGATGAGGAGTGGTACTGCAGGTGGGTGGCCTGTGGCAATGGATGAGGACTGTTACTGCAGGTGGGTGGCCTGTGGCACTGGATGAGGAGTGGTACTGCAGGTGGGTGGCCTGTGGCACTGGATGAGGACTGTTACTGCAGGTGGGTGGCCTGTGGCACTGGATGAGGACTGGTACTGCAGGTGGGTGGCCTGTGGCAATGGATGAGGAGTGGTACTGCAGGTGGGTGGCCTGTGGCACTGGATGAGGACTGTTACTGCAGGTGGGTGGCCTGTGGCAATGGATGAGGACTGTTACTGCAGATGGGTGGCCTGTGGCAATGGATGAGGACTGTTACTGCAGGTGGGTGGCCTGTGGCACTGGATGAGGAGTGGTAATGCAGGTGGGTGGCCTGTGGCACTGGATGAGGAGTGGTAATGCAGGTGGGTGGCCTGTGGCACTGGATGAGGACTGTTACTGCAGGTGGGTGGCCTGTGGCACTGGATGAGGAGTGGTACTGCAGGTGGGTGGCCTGTGGCACTGGATGAGGACTGTTACTGCAGGTGGGTGGCCTGTGGCAATGGATGAGGACTGTTACTGCAGGTGGGTGGCCTGTGGCACTGGATGAGGACTGTTACTGCAGGTGGGTGGCCTGTGGCACTGGATGAGGAGTGGTACTGAAGGTGGGTGGCCTGTGGCACTGGATGAGGACTGTTACTGCAGGTGGGTGGCCTGTGGCACTGGATGAGGACTGTTACTGCAGGTGGGTGGCCTGTGGCAATGGATGAGGACTGTTACTGCAGGTGGGTGGCCTGTGGCAATGGATGAGGACTGTTACTGCAGGTGGGTGGCCTGTGGCAATGGATGAGGACTGTTACTGCAGGTGGGTGGCCTGTGGCAATGGGTGAGGACTGATACTGCAGGTGGGTGGCCTGTGGCAATGGATGAGGACTGTTACTGCAGGTGGGTGGCCTGTGGCACTGGATGAGGAGTGGTACTGCAGGTGGGTGGCCTGTGGCAATGGATGAGGACTGTTACTGCAGGTGGGTGGCCTGTGGCACTGGATGAGGAGTGGTACTGCAGGTGGGTGGCCTGTGGCAATGGATGAGGACTGTTACTGCAGGTGGGTGGCCTGTGGCACTGGATGAGGAGTGGTACTGCAGGTGGGTGGCCTGTGGCAATGGATGAGGACTGTTACTGCAGGTGGGTGGCCTGTGGCACTGGATGAGGACTGTTACTGCAGGGGGTGGCCTGTGGCACTGGATGAGGACTGGTACTGTAAGTATAGTTGATTTTCATTACCTGAATGAAGTCCTGAACTTGCTGATGTCGCTGCTTTGCTGTAGTAAGTTCGGTGTCAGAGAAGGCTTCCCTGAGGCTCTGCTGAGACAGGAGAGACTCGAATTCCAACAGGGCGGATAGCTGACAAAACTGACTGATGAAATCCCGATCATACGTGAAAAAGTGAACTGCAAAAAGAAATGAACAAGCGCAGCCCAGATTATTAAAATATGAAGTAAAGGCAGAGCAGGAAAAATACAATGTTGCATTAATTTGTATGAAGTGCTCAAAATAGAAAAGTAAATGACCAAAAATTAGATTCATTCTTAAAACTGATTCAAAAAATGTTTTAAAATTACAACCCAACCCAATCATATCTTATCAGTGTAGACACCTTTTTTGAGGTGGTAAAATGTGAATCTGATTCCTGCTCAGGATATCATATCATGTACTTCTGTGCTATGAATTTGGTAATGGATCTTTATGGGAGGAGGTCATATATTGGGATTTGGGGATGGCATTCTTTCCTAATCTGTGATTTACACTGTAAAAGTCCTTACTTTGAAATGAACATTGTAGGTTAATGTAATATACAATGGGATATGTTATCAAGTGATGAAAAGTCAAAGTCGGCTGATGGTGGTCATTGGTTTTATAATGAAGAGAGTCGTGTGGTGGAGCCCCCTGATAGGGGATTGTAGGTTTCATGAATGTTTTTGGTTTGATCCCACATTTATAGGAAAACACCAGGAACTGGCACATTACCAACTAATTCTGATTTAAATGGGTACTCCGCCCCTAGACATCTTATCCCCTATCCAAAGGATAGGGGATAAGATGTCAGATCGCCGGGGTCCCGCTGCTGGGGAGCCCCGGGATCCCCGCTGCGGCACCCCGCTATCATTACAGCACAGAGCAAGTTCGCCCTGCACGTAATGACGCGCAATACAGGGGCTGTAGCATCGTTACGTCACGGCTCCGCCCCTTGTGACGTCACGGCTCCGCCCCTTGTGACGTCACGGCCCGCCCCTTTCAATACAAGTCTATGGGAGGGGGCGCGGCGGTCGTCACGCCCCCTGCCATAGACTTGCATTAAGGGGACGGGCCGTGATGTCACGAGGGGCGGAGCCATGACGTCACGCGGCTCCGTCCCCTGTATTTGTTTATTCTATGGGTCAATACAATTACAATGATACCCATATTTATTTAGCTATTTTATTATTTTACTACTTTAAAAAAAAGTAAAACTTTTTTTCCCACAAAATAAGTATACTTAAATGGTCACTCTCATTAAAACTAATGTTTGCTATTTCACTCCTTATGGTAAATAAAAAATATTTCTAGTATACTTTATTTTAAAAAAAAAATCAGTTTTCTATGTTTTATTTGTGCTTAAAAAAAGCTCAAGAGCACATTTTCCCCCCATCTTATACACAGACTTAGGACCGAAGCCCAAACACAGGAAGTGCAGCCTGGAGTGCTGAGGGGGGTGTGTCCAACCAACAGCATATGGCAGTTATGTGTGAGAGGAGCTATGATTAGATGAGGCTGGACACCCCCCCCCCTCAGCACTCCAGGCTGCACTTCCTGTGTTTGGACTTCGGTCCTAAGTCTGTGTATAAGATGGGGGGAAAATGTGCTCTTGAGCTTTTTAAAGCACAAATAAAACATAGAAAACTTCATTTTTTTTCAAATAAAGTATATTAGAAATATTTTTTATTTACCATAAGGAGGGCAATAGCAAAAATGTGTTTTAATGAGAGTTATCCTTTTACATTTCTCTATTGCTCTATTCTATTTATTTATTTTTTTCATTTACATTGCTATTTGAAGGCTCCTTTTGTACTAGTCCTGTCACATTCTGTTAGATAAAGGCAACTATGGAGCATTTTTTTATGGGTGCCCCTTAAGTAGGAATTGTGTCTTGTTGCCAATTTATATGTCACATGTTTGGACAAAAATTATTATTTTTTTTTTACATATTTTTTTATTACGTTTTCACAGAGTAACAAAGAAAGCAGGCACATTATTATGAAAGGAGGTAATGAGAATAATAATTAAGTAATGTACATAAGCATCGATTTGTTGCTACACATATACTAAAAAGGGGGTTAATAAACAGTCTTATAAAGTGTAAAATAAAGTGTATAAATCTGCTATATGATACCCATTAAATACCAGCATACTAGGATTGGAAAATACAATCTAGAGTGACTAAAAAAACAAGCCCCCCCCCCCCCCCCTGCCCCCCTCCGTTCCTTCTTATTAGATCCATAACTATTTTAGTTTAGACTCAACAATTGCGTGCCTGCCATATTGCCTGCGCTGTGTTTTTATTTTTTTTGCACATTGACTTGCGCCAAAGTTACTTTATTTTAGCCATATTTTTATGTTGTTTACACTTTTTCTTGCTGTGCGCATGCAGGGGTGGGGTTTTTTGCTCAAATGTACTTTTTTTTATTTATTTTTTTGGCTATTCAGGAGCTTCCTGTCATATTCTCTAATGTATGCATGATGAATGGTGCGCAGCAACTGGTATAATACGTTTCTTACTGCGGGAAAAAAAACTCTGCGCATGATAAATCCTCCCCTTTATGTTTATTTTTGCTTTGTTATTTTTTACTTATGAAAATTCTAAAAAATTAATAATAAAATAAAAATGTACCGTATATATATTCCCTGGTATCAGCTTAGCTCCAGTTACGGAATATAAAAAGCTAATCGGGATTAAAGGAGTAGTCCAGTGGTGACCCAGTGGTGAACAACTTATCCCCTATCCTAAGGATAGGGGATAAGTTTGAGATTGCGGGGGGTCCGACCGCTGGGGCCCCCTGCGATCTCCTGTACGGAGCCCCGACAGCGGAGAAGGGGGCATGTCGACCTCCGCACGAAGCGGCGGCCGACACACCCCCTCAATACAACTCTATGGCAGAGCCGAAGCACAATCTCTGGCTCTGCCATAAAGATGTATTGAGGGGGCGTGTCGTCCACCGCTTCGTGCAGAGGTCGACACCCGCTATCTGGCCGGAGAGCCTGGCCCCCGTACAGAGAGATCGCAGTGGGCCCCAGCGGTCGGACCCCCCGCGATCTCAAACTTATCCCCTATCCTTAGGATAGGGGATAAGTTTTTCACCACTGGACTACCCCTTTAATGCCAAGCCAGAACTCTCTCTCCAGAAGGAAAGAGCACCCATCTGGAGCTAAGCTGATACCAGGGAACATCGCCTGACAAGGTGATGTAATGATCTGATTTGCATATTCCCCTACCCAGAATGCCTGCGGAGTGCTTAGCTCTTGAAAGCTCCGTCACACCAGGAGTGGTGAACTCTCCCTGAGTTAAATACTCATCCCCTATATATATATATATATATATATATATATATATGTCAGCTATACATACTACGCTCTTAGGTATACTGTATTGAGTTTCACTATGCACTTTGATATTATGTACTGTATCTAGTTTTGTGTTTTTATGCAATTCTGCTGCAATTGCATCTTAATTGGTCACTCCATTTATACCTGGCACTATACCACATTTGTATGCTTGAAAATGGCCGCAACTGGCGACCGAAACGTTGCACTTGTCTGATGGAATAAACCACAAATTTTTACCGCATGCTACGAAGTGCTGCAGAATTATTTTCTACTATATATATATATATATATATATATATATATTTATAAAAATAACCAATAAAAGGTAAAAAGCAATAAGGATGAGGCTATTACCCAGCTCAAATATTTGCAGGGGCAGTGTGAGGAATCCTGAGTAAGGGGTGTATGGGCTGTTCTGGCCAGGAGCTGTGCAAACATCATCAGAGGGAGGAAGCAATAACAGCAGAGAGACCTGACCTCCGAACTCCAGCACTTCTTGACTGTATAACCGGAAATCTTTAGCCTATGAGTAAAGTAGAAAAAAGCAGTGAAGCAGATTTCTTTGGAGTTATGTCCTCTCAATAACATATCTCTAGGACAGTGTTTCCCAACCAGTGTGCCTCCAGCTGTTGCAAAACTACAACTCCCAGCATGCCCGGACAGCCTTCGGCTGTCCGGGCATGCTGGGAGTTGTAGTTTTGCCACAGCTGGAGGCATCTTGGTGGGGAAACGCTTCAGTACTGACATTAAAGGGGATATCCAGGAAAAAACTTTTTTTTATATATATATATATCAACTGGCTCCAGAAAGTTAAACAGATTTGTAAATTACCTCTATTAAAAAAATCTTAATCCTTTCAGTACTTATGAGCTGCTGAAGTTGAGTCGTTCTTTTCTTTCTAAGTGCTCTCTGATGACACGTGTCTCGGGAGCTGTCCAGAGTACAAGCAAATTCCCAAAGCAAACCTCTTCTACTCTGTGCAGTTCCCGAGACAAGCAGAGGTGTCAGCAGAGAGCACTGTTGCCAGACAGAAAAGAACAACTCAACTTCAGCAGCTGATAATTATTGAAAAGATTAAGATTTTTTAATAGAAGTCATTTACAAATCTGTTTAACTTTCTGGAGCCAGTTGATATATATATATATATATATATATATATATATATATATATATAAAGTTTTTTTCCTGGAATACCCCTTTAAATGTGACCATGTTGCATTGATGGCATAAGAAGGGTAAGGCTTAACGCTACCTCTTGAAAGGGAATGTTGACTTGACTCATCAGTTCCTTCACGGCCGCCTGAAGTTCTTTCAGCAATAGGTCCTGGCTGCAGTCTGAGTCCTGCTCGTTGGTCATTGGGTCATCCACGTTGGCCAAAGTCTGGAGCCATTCCCATTCTTCCCTAAGTAAAACATAACGTAAACATAAAGTCACTGAAAAGCTACATAAGTAATAAAAAGGCTATAGTGACAAGTCAAATAATGCTTATATATGCTACTCTCTAGGTCATACAGATGCTTTACATGTCTTTTTTGTCTAACCTTTGTATGTTGCTTACAAATCCCTCTTGTTCTGCTGCTCACTCATTCTGACATCCACTGCTCAGGAAAGGGGTATGTCCAAGGCAAGCACTGAGCCTGCCTCCCTCACTCTCCATTCATTCACTCCCTGAGTCTGCTGTACTGTCCTGGGTCTCCTCATCCAATCACTGCAGGCTGCTCTGGAGCCCCTTTCTTTCTGTTTTATGCTGCAGTCTGATAGGACAGGAGTGAGCACAGAGGAGTGCTAGTCCCGCCCTCACTTCCTGGACTTTGTCCCTGCCTGTGCTTCAGCTGGGACAAAGATGATGCTGCAGTTGGACTGGTTTATGTTCTGAATGGTATAGGGACCCCTAGTGGTCTTTTTTTGGAGGCCATGATTTTTTATAAAAAGAAGATACAATTTTTTATGGAGTATATTAGAAAAATGTACAACATATAACAAGTTTCTTAACCTGACAGTGCCCATTTAAAATGATGGTCTCTCTAAATGTTAAAGGGGTACTCCGGTGAAAACCTTTTTTCTTTTAAATCAACTGGTGGCAGAAAGTTAAACATATTTGTAAATTACTTCTATTAAAAAAATCTTAATCCTTACTGTACTTATTAGTTGCTGAATACTACAGAGGAAATTCTTTTCTTTTTGGAATGCTCTCTGATGACATCACGAGCACAGTTCTCTCTGCTGACGTTATTATAATAATAATAATAAGGCTTTATTTATTGTTGTCCTTAGTGGGATTTGAACCCAAGTCCCCAGCACTGCAAGGCAGCAGCGCTAACCAATGAGCCACCATGCTGCCCTTAGCATACATCTGCTATGCATGGTTGCTAAAATGGACAGAGATGTCAGCAGAGAGCCCTGTGCTCGTGATGTCATCAGTGTTCCAAAAAGAAAGGAATTTCCTCTGTAGCATTCAGCAGCTAATAAGTACTGGAAGGATTAAGATTTTTTAATAGAAGTAATTTACAAATATGTTTAACTTTCTGCCACCAGTTGATTCAAAAGGAAAAAGGTTTTCACCGGAGTACCCCTTTAAGCCTTATGCTGCGCTGGCATGAGAGTCCGTGATGGCTGCAATTTGGAGCTGGATCTTTATGAATGGACTTCAAAACGAGGGACGTAAACAAATAGTAGATAGTAGTAGGATGCGCTGTGCAAAATGTGATCCTATTGTATGACCGCGCTGTCAGCAATGTGGGAGCGGGGCTAGAGATATAAACATAATGGGCCGTGCATCTCCGGGGATAACGTTTCTGTTTCGCGGACCCTGGACTGAGTCAATTTTGCCTGTTGACAGTTTCTTTTTACCCTTTTTTTTTTCACTTTGGTTTCCGTGGACATGCACCAAATTTATCATTTGGTGCAAGTTGTTAGTAATTTTGGCGCAAATGTTGAAATCAGCTGTTCACAGCGCCTTTTACACAGAACTTACCCCCACAGAGGACGCGTATTTTACCCTGTAGAGCAGCCATTTCGGAGTCCCTCCTGCAGTATATCAGCAAGCGACGTGAGTTATTTTCTTTTGTGGGGTTTATAGCCGCCATGTGAAATGGATTTTATTTTCAACTTGGGTATTTATTTTTTTTTTTTTTTTTGTTACTTTAGTGCAGTGGTCTTCAACCTGCGGACCTCCAGATGTTGCAAAACTACAATTCCCAGCATGCCCGGACAGCCGTTGGCTGTCCGGGCATGCTGGGAGTTGTAGTTTAGCAACATCTGGAGGGCCGCAGGTTGGAGACCACTGCTTTAGTGCTTTACCTTTCCTGACCCTGTGCGGCCATGTCCAATGCTGGCTCAACGGAGGGTGAAGGTCCCTCAGAGACAACTATGTCGCAGGATAGTATTGAGCAGCCCGCTGAGGCGTCGCTGCTTTCACAAAAAAATGTTTTTAATGTATTTTGACGCCTTTACATTTTCTGACATTGCTAAGTGTGTTTTCCATGTGCAAAATTTCTTGGCGGGGATTTGCGCCCAAAAAAATGGGAATTGCGTCAAATGATGAATTACTGACTAAAGTTGAAATCACACACACGACCGTGTGATTTTGTGAAAGTTGTAAAAATGACAGAGGAGAAGATGCGGCAAACTTTGGCGCAAAATGACACTATGCCAAAGTATTGCGCCAAAGTTATGTGAAAAAAACAACACATAAATCCTTTGATAAATACCCCCCATTATTCATGCAGGTACGATCCCGCGTATGTGGCAGCGCTGTCAATAGTGCAGAGACGGGGCCGGGGATAATATACTGCACGGCTCCTAAGATGTAGTTATGCATGCTAGAAGTTGAAGGTTGCAGTGGGGCAAAAGGTATCACAGTTATACTTTGGTAAGCCTTCAATTTTGTCTGCGCAGATTACTGCTATTTTAACCCCCCCCCCCCCCCCCCCCTGTACTAGGAGCGCACCCGTGTATTTTTTTCTTATCATTTTGTTTATTTTATTAGTTCTGACATTTGCACTATATTCACTCATTGGATCCCTGCAATCATGCTACGGGGGGTCCGATGAGTGTTCCTAAAACCAAAGGCTGTGTGGGCATGCTGGGAGTTGTAGTTTTGCAACAGCTGGAGGCACCCTGTTTAGAAAATATTGGCTTATGGCATTGGCTTCCAAATTTTCAAGATCTCAATCCGATTCAATCCTATCTATGGATATGCTACAAAAACAAATCTGTTCCATGAAGGCCGCATCTCACAACTTACAGGACTTACAAGATCTGCTCCTTACATCATGGTGTCAGACACCACAGGACACCTTTAAAGGGGTACTCCGCCCCTAGACATCTTATCCCCTATCCAAAGGATAGGGGATAAGATGTCAGATCGCCGGGGTCCCGCTGCTGGGGACCCCGGGGATCGCTGCTGCAGCACCCCGCCATCATTACTGCGCAGAGCAAAATTGTTCTGCACGTAATGGCGGGCGATACAGGGGCCGGAGCATCGTTACGTCACGGCTCCGCCCCTCGTGACGTCACGGCCCGCCCACGTCAATACAAGTCTATGGGAGGGGGCGTGGCGGTCTTCACGCCCCCTGCCATAGACTTGCATTAAGGGGACGGGCCGTGATGTCATGAGGGGCGGAGCCATGACGTCACGCTGCTCCGGCCCCTGTATTGCCCGTCATTACGCACAGAGCGAACTCGCTCTGTGCAGTAACGATAGCGGGGTGCCGCAGCGGCGATCCCGGGGTCCCCAGCAGTGGGACCGCGGCGATCCAACATCTTATCCCCTATCCTTTGGATAGGGGATAAGATGCTAGGGGCGGAGTACCCCTTTCAAGATCTTCTGGAGTCCAGGCCTTGCTGGGACAGAGCTGTTTTTGTAGCATGAGGAGGAACTATACGATCTTAGGCAGTTAGGTTTTAATGTTATGGCTGATTGGTGTATATGATTATTTATATTACCCTCCACCATAACACCCTAATAGACTATAGAAGTATAAATATACATTAAAAATCAGTAAAAGCTTCAATTCAGATTGAACGTAACGCGCATGAGTTCCAGAAACAATATAAGCCCTTTATCCAAACTGAAAACTTTCATTAGATTGACCTTGTTTTGAACCATTGTGGATTTCCTCCTCGGTATCCCTCCAAGATATTTCGAGTCAGGACTGTCTCTGCCATTACTAGGAATTGGTAGCTTGTTGCTTATTAGGGTCAGATAAGACCCCAGCCAATGAAGACCAGTGTAAAGCAAATGTGTCTGCCTCTCCTGCTGTTCTAAACCCTATGCCGAAATATGTGCTCAGACGCAGCCGAATGAATGGCGCCTCAGGAGCTGTTAAGGGGCTTCGGGGATTGACTGGGTTAAATCCCCAGATACAGACAGATCAGAAAAAATTTGCAGCCTCAGTTCTCATGGCTTAACCCTGTGCACATGGATTAGTGACCATCGGGAAAAGCAGCGACAGGTGATACTACAGGCAGATATTTCAATTCTGTCCATCCAGGCAACTGATGATGGTGGGATTAAAATCCTGAAACATGAGTTAATTTCAAATGTGCAACGTGTGCACGTGTGTGCCCCCTCTGCAGTAGTGGATGGGGGAAGGTGGAAGCTAGCTGAAGACCTAAATAGAGCACAGTGGCCGGGTACGTGCCTCGCTGAAATGACTTTGGCATGGCGAAGGTAAACTGAGCATGCTGCGCGGTGTAGTGTAAGGTGTCTCCATCCATTCCGAGTCTAGGGTGATGCCTGTCTATACATCTTGCTAAATTCTTAAGCCAAGCGATACTACGTCTAACTATGCTAACAAAATATTCAGCATCAAATGGGAGTTGAGTGTATGCAAAAATAAGCTCCAATTATAAGGAGGGAGAGGCTCATGGTGGGCCCATGGGTCAGGTCCAGAAGAATGTCCCATTTGTAGTTGACTTTAAACTCAGTCCCCTGTAACTATGGCCCATTTCTTATGGGATGAGTCATTATAGTACAACACACACAAAAATAAGGGGTCTTCAGGGAGAGACTCATGTTGGGCCAATATTCAGGTCCAGTAATGGGTTTCATTTGTGGGTGACGACGAACTCAGTCCCCTGCAACTATGGTCCATTTTTTATGGGATGATTCACTATTAGTTAAAAACATGTAAAAACAAGCTCCTATTATAAAGGGTATTCAGGGAGAAACTCATGGTGGGCCAAGGTTCAGGTCCAGCAGAAGGTCCCATTTGTAGGTGACGACGAACTCAGTCCCCTGCAACTATGGTCCATTTCTTATGTGATGATACATTATTAGTTCAACACATGACAAAATTAGCTCCTATTATAAGAGATCTTCGGAAAGAGACTTATGATGGGCCCAAGGTACAGGTCTAGCCGAGGGTCCCATTTGTAGTTCACTATGAACTCCTGAAACTATGGTCCATGTCGTAAGGGATAATTCACTATTAGTTGAAAACATGTACAAATAAGCTCCTATTATAAAGGGTGATGGAGAGAGGTGTACAGTGAATACACACATGCCTCACTAGAACGCTTATCCTACACGCTCTTCTCCATTGGTTTGAAAGAACAATTAGAAAAACAGACAGAAAACGCATTAATTGACGATATTTCTGTGTTGTCATTGGTGTGAAAATACAGCAGGTTCTCTTCTTACATCAGGATTAGAATGGCTCACCAGACTACCAAAGGATCCCAGCTTGCCAAAGGTCCAGCAGAAGGTGACCATTTTTAGGTGACTCTGGTGTCGAAGCCTACAGTCTCTCTCTTACGGGGTGATTCACATATTTACTTTTAGAGAATTATTTAACTTTATTGATTATACAATATATGGACAAAAATATTGGAACACCTCCACATTACACCTCCAGGAGCTTTTAGGGTATCCAATTTTGAATCTATAGACAATAATATGGATTTGGTCCCCGCACACAGTAATATGTGTAGAATGATAAGAGGGATTACATTGTCATTACAAGTGAATGTGCCCATTTTCTGTACAGATGGAGAGTGGTCCTCAAAATGTTGAGACCAAGGAACTCAGTCCGGTGCTGCTGACTACAATTAACTAAAAAACATACCGTCAGATAATTGTCAGCAATTGTAATACCGTAAGGTTCCCATACAAATTAATATTAACTTGACCATTTCGACATGATCGGCCAACAATCTAATGTGTATGGGAGTCTCTTGGCTTTCCCCTGACATATGATTTTGGGGGGGGAAATAATATCGGGCATATTGAAGTTCAACTGTCCAATTCTTTTGCTGTCAGGGAGATAAGCTGCCACCAGAGAAGTCTTCCCCGCCATTGAAAACACAAGATCATTCAGCCAAGCCAGGCTTTGATGTGTGTAGGAGAATCAGGAGAGGTAGCTGTTGTCCATGCATTCGGCCAACCTATCATATGGTCAGGTTCCCAATCCCTACACTCAGACTGTCAATCAAGCCTAACCGTCAGGAGGGGGCAGGGCGAGTGTGGCTGTAACTGCTTGCTGTGACTGTATATCAGGAAAACAGCCACCGCCAATAAAGTAAATTTTCTGTTCTCTGTGGCGTAGCAGAACGCTCTGAAGAACAGTGTTGGAATGCCCCAGCCGGTCTGTGAGGCCCTACGAACCTGACAGGTTCCCTTTAAGTTTTTTAACTAGATATGACCATATACTTATTCACTTGCACCTTATGATCTGTGCCTATTACTGTTTCAAATGGTCAAATTAAAGTAACACAGAGGCATCTTGAACAATTAACATCTATGACTCGTGGGTGCTATCAAATACATCTAGCCAATCAGCATTGCTCGTAACACTCCCGGTGATGCTCATTGGTTGAAAGAATCTGACGGACAGCAGCTCACAATACTTGCAGATGTCTTTTTCAGTTGGACGCCAGGTGATAGCATGAATGGGTAATACAAGTATCTATAAATATATATTTATTGATTGCCATTCGGTATATATTGAGAGTATACCTGATAAAGAGAACGTCTGTAATGGTTGACTTCTGCCCCAGACCCCTTACAATTTATGGAATAGCAGATGTTTGCAGAAAGGTTCTTGTGCTCATCCGTGCTAAGCCCTAACTAGAGCCTGTTTGTTCAGCCAGCAAACGATCCTTGTACACTCACACCATTTCCTCTACCTCCACACTCCGATTTAAAACCTTCATTCTCTATGGGATGACACAGGCCTCTATTCAGTGTGACCTGAATGTATCTCCCCGAGAGGGAACCATAGACGTCTTCAACAATGCTGGCGTCAAGGAATACTTATACTGGGGCCCAGTCATCAGAACCCGTAGTTATTTTCTAGACATCCTGTTTATTTACCGTGTTTATCTTTGCCACTTTCTAATAAAATGAGAAAAAAACCTAGAGGACAAACCTATATAAAGGCTGCATTCACTCCACGTTTTTGCAATACAGTTCCCGTTACATTTTCAATGTGAAAACCGTATGGAACCGTATTGAAAACCGTATGCATTGTGACTCTCCATTGAAAACCGTATGCCAAAAGATGCATCAGGTTGTGTCCGTTTTGCATCCTGTAAGGTTTTGTCAGTTTTTTTCCCGTACCCAAAAACCATAGACTACCACGGTTTTTGGTCCGGGTGAAAAAACTGTATTAGGCTGGGTTCACATCACGTTTTTGCCATACTGTTTTCAATCCGTATTTCTAAAGAAAACCGTATGGCAAAAAAACGGACGGAACAGTATCGGAAAAAGTAAACCGTATGCGTTTTTAAACTGTATACTGTTTTTAAAAGTGCATACAGTTCCGTCCGTAAAAATTTTGTCCATTTTTAATGGGAGGGGTGATGGGTGAATTTAGGATGCAAATGCGCATGTGCAAAGAAAAAACGCATACAGTTTCCCCGTATGGAACCGTATACATGTGCATTTCCCATTGACATCCATGTTAAAAAAAAAAACTTATGCAGTTGCAGTACGGTTTTTAAACCGGAGTCAAAACCGTGGTTGGCCACGTTTTTGTCTCCGGTTTAAAAACCGTACTGCAACCGCATACGTTTTTTTTTTACATGCCCACCAATTGGAAATGCACATCTATACCGTTCCATACAGGAAACCGTATACGATTTTTACTTTGCACATTCGCATGCACATGCAACAGTATGGCAAAAACATGATGTGATCCCAGCCTAAAACTGTATACTTTTTTTTAAACATGGGAGTCAATGGGAACCGTACAGAACTGTATGTGCATACGGTTCCATCCAGTTTTCACCATACGTTTTTTGGAATTTCAATCAAATAAGTGTAACTTTATTCATAATGGAGTGAAAAGTTAAAAACGTATACGTTTTTTTCTTAAAAAACGGATACAACCGGACATCATTTTTAAAACCGTATAAAGTTTTTAACCTGATACGTGTTAAAATTTGTACACACGTTTTGATACAGTTAAGTCCGGTTTTGAGGAATCAGTTTTTCATCAAAAACCTGATACGGGAACTGTATTGCAAAAACGTGGTGCGAATGCAGCCTAAGCAATGTCCTGGACTGTGTCCTTACAGAATTTTTGCTAGAGCTGAATGCAGAAGACAGCTGAATGCACGATGAAATGTATCCCAGTCTGGAGAAAGCCATCTCTAGCAAGGACCTGAGCTTTCCAGGACCTTTCTAATCTGCTCCGATCATATGGAGCTTTAAATAGGACCGGGCTGGTGAGTTAATGTGGATTATTCAATGCCCAGAATGGGGCTAACTATAGGAAGTGCCCCGGTATTCTATCCCTTTGTGGATTTAGCAGTCATTTTGTTTACAAATGACTAAGAATAGTCAGGCTATCTTAAGATATTGGTGCCACCTACTGAGCGCACATCAATCCGCGATTAGTCTGGTCCAGGAGCCGCCGGGATCCAGAGCCAGCGCAGCGCTAAAGTAAATATTGATAGACAGCAATGTGCGGCCTCCATAAATCACTGTAACCAAGAGCTCTTATTACAGGACAGTCACATAGAGATATAAATAGGGGCACAATTCAGGCATCATTAGAATCTGCAAAAAAATAGACGGGGAGCCCCAAAATTCTATTTTGTCTTATTTTGATGCTTCAAGTGTGGATCCTTTTAAAATGTTAAAAATATGGTCGAAAAAAACCCCACTCAAGTGAATAAGGCTTAGGTTCAGGATCTATCACAGCATGAAGACAAACATGGCGCTATCTTTGAGAAAAAAAAATAGCAGATCCCATTGTCCAATTTCAGAAACCCTTTAAAAGGGGACTGCCATTTGCAAAATCTTTGCAATATGATGTATAATATGTAATAAAATAAATAAACTTAAAGGGGTATTCCGCTGCTCAGCGTTTGTAACATACTGTTCCGAACGCAGGAGGCGGCGTTGGGAGCTCGTGATGTCATAGCCCCACCCCCTCCTGATGTCACATCCCGCCCCCTCAATGCAAGTCTATGGGAGGGGGCGTGACGGCTGTCACGCCCCCTCCCATAGACTTGCATTGAGGGGGCGGGCCGTGACATCATGAGGGGCAAGGCTTTGACATCGCGAGCTCCCAACACCGCCTCCTGCGTTCGGAACAGTATGTTACAAACGCTGAGAAGCGGAGTACCCCTTTATTTAAATAACTAAACAATTTCGATCTACCACCAGACTTCCTCTTATTTTCCATGTAACTTTCTTAATACGGTACCGGGGAATCAGCTGATCACCCCGGGTCCTGCCCCCAGCACCTTTAGGCAAACAGTTGACTTTGCCGGGGGATGCTGTGGCCAACCATTCATTTCCCCTGCAGCAAAGGAAACTTAAAGGAGAACTCCGGAATAGGAAAATTATTGTCCATACTGCCGACAGTAAAAAAATAAACAGGTACATACCTTCCTTCGCTCCCCCAGTGCCTCCGGTAACCGGCTCCGGCCTCCGCCGCGATCCTTTTCCTGGTTGCCGATGGTCGGCGAGTCATACTGCGCGCAGCCAATCACCGGCCACAGTGAAGTCCCGACACAGCCGGCGATAGGCTGAGCGGCAGTGTGAGAACGCTTCAAGACACATAATTCTTCACCACACCGGCACCTGCTGCCGGGGCCGAAAACGTCACACTGCGGCTCATCCTATCGCCGGCCGAGTCGGGACTTCACTGCGGCCGGTGATTGGCTGAGTGCAGTATGACTCGCCGACCACCGGCAACCAGGAAGAGGATCGCGGCGGAGACCAAAGCCGGTTACCGGAGGCACCGGGGGAGCGAACGGAGGTATGTACCTGTTTATTTTTTTTTACTGCCGGCAGTATGGACAATAATTTTCCTATTCCGGAGTTCTCCTTTAATATTATACAGCAGAACTGAGAAAAATGACCACCCTTGTGATTTAAGAATTACTAAAGTCTTCTAGAACAGGAGATGCTCATGCAAAGCGACCCCCCCAGTTTGACTTACAAAAGGGTCCAAGTGGAAGAGCTCCTTTATGATATCCATAAGATGTAACCGGGCATATGAACAGGGGCTATGTTCACCCCTAATTAGACAACCCTTTTAGTATCTTGTTCTATACACGGTCTCTATTGTATTTCATAAAACAAATCTCTTGTGCCTGAGACTGAGGACCAAAGATTGTAGTAGAGTGGGTAAAATGTCCGCTGACCCCATAGGCCTCAAGCACATGAACCAGTACAGATCTACGTTGTATTAATCTGTAATACAGTTCCTGTAAATTGCTATATGTCCATGCTGCGCCTTCAGTTTTATACTATATACAATAAAAAACATGGAGGTCTGCTCCGTCATATGCTGTATGTTTCCAAGAGAGCAGGGTGCCTCACTGAGACACCATAAGGTGGCGTATGAAGACAGTGGTGCCAAAAGTGTGGACCTCCAGATATTGTAAAACTACAACTCCGAGCATGACAGGAGACCTACTGCTGTCTGGCCATGCTGGGAGATGTCATTGTGCAACATTGTGAAACCACTGCCCTACAGAATCTACCCTAGTTCTTTATCTATTAGAGTGGCAACAAAGACCTGTCCTGTGTTGCACCTCTTTGGTGCGCCGCTATTTGTTTATTCTATCTATTTCAGCAGACAGGACCGGGGTTGGGCTGTTTGCCAGAAATACACATATGGAACTTCCTTTCCATTACTTTTCTAGTCAATCACAGCACAGAACATTCAGTAGAAAAGAAGTACCACGGCACTCGATGATTCCAATGTACTTAAAACGTCTTTATTGCGGCTCACAGATAACATAAGTAGGATGTAATCTAGATCCAACAAGCGCTGGTTTCACGTCATGTGACGCATCGTCAGGGCATGTTCTATGCTATGCTGTGACTCAGGGCTGAGTCACAGCATAGGGGTGAAAGTGCACTGAACAGGGTCCCACTGGGATGGGTAATGATTTCAATGTGCACTATTACAGAAGGCATGTGGAGAAGGAAGCAGTTACTAATGCACTGGCTTTGCAAGGTGTTATCTGAGCAGAAATGAAAGAAATAGCAGCAATACAGCAAGGAAGGGGTTACACTAAACACTGAGCCTCTGCTGCAAAGCTAAGGAGATATGGAAGGGAGGTTACACTGTAGCACTGTGGACATCAGCTGCGCTAACCTTTATGGGAGATGAGAGGGAAGCCATAATTTACCTTTTATGAACAGTGTGGCCCATCTACAGCAAACAGACAGGCTCACAGCCAGGTTTTCTCAAGTCTCTCTCCTACATAGCTCATGCTAAGCTCCGTCTGCACTTCTTGTGTTCTGTCTTCTCCTGATCTACCTGTTACTAGAAACAGACTTAGCCTAACCAAAGGCACTGGATATCAAACTGCAGGAAAGTGTGATACCTAGTGACCAAGACTTTATGTTTTTTATTTTTCCTTTTTGGTAAATGAAGTGATTTACACATATGTTAGGCATCACATAGGCTAGCAAATGGAAGGAAATAGTTTGAAATTACAGTGATCCTTTAAAGGGAACCAATCATTAGATTTTATCCTATATAACGCTTGGACAAGCGTTATATAAGGTAAAATCTTTATCCTCACTATCCCCGGGGGACGCTCCGGCCTGCAGAGATGGTGAGGATATGTGCTTATAAACTAGTCCCCGCCGGCCTCGCAAGTAGTCCCCTGGGCGGGGAGCTTCTCTTACCAGACCCCGTTACTTTGGCCGGCAGCGATGTCCCCGCGGCTTGATTGACAGGCCGCGTCATCGCTCTGCATACTGAACTGACAGAGCAGAGCGGAGCGATGACGCGGACCGTCAATCATGCCGAGGGGACATCGCTGCCGGCCAAAGTAACGGGAGTAGGTAAGAGGTTATAGTATATAAATTCATATGTTCACCTTCCCTGGGGGCAGGAGTGTCCCCCGGGATGGTGTGGATAAAGATGTTACCCAATATAACTCTTTACCAAGCGTTATATAGGGTAAATTCTGATGACTGGTTCCCTTTAGGGCATGTAGCTCTATCTTATTGAATGGTGGTCAGCCAGAAAGTCAAATAGTTGCTAGGCAACATGAACCAAAAACTAAAGACAAGCTGCAGGATAACTTAGATTACTATAAATTACACATTCCGAGGTGTGATAGCCCCTCCTCTGAATATGGAAATAGATGGTTTGGCTTAAATGTAGCTGGGAAACCAAAATGGATGTACAGAATAGTTGATGACCACTTAGTCTGTTTACATGAGCAAAAATAAGAAGCATCTCTGGTTACGGTAACAAGGCTCCAGTGTATCACCCAGGAGAGCTCAAGTATTTTATCTATTTTGGAGACGACACCTCCTTTCCCTAAGTGACCAGAATGTTCTGTGGACCATCATTTTCTTTCTGAACGTTTACAATGACTCTTCCAATAAATGTTTGCATACGTCCACCGCATGCAGGAAGTTGGATTCTAACGCCAATAATGTGAAGCTAAATATTTTGAAATGTATTGAAATGTTAGGACACTTCTCTTATTGTTGGCACCGCTGCATGGGCTCTGTGTAAATGCTGCACAACTCCAACCACAAATATTTCTTCTGAGATTCACTTCCACTTCCATGAAAAAACACAAACTCCAAGGTTCCCGTTAAAGTTCATAGAGCTAAAAAAGTGCAGATCCTCCTGGCAAGTAAGTCGTGCATGCAACTAGGAAAGTGGGGGGTTGCAGAAATCTCTCCTACTTTCTACTTCTTTAGACTTATGTAAATGTGGACTAATTGTCTCCCACTTTAAGGCCATTTGTTTGTTGCCAAGTGCTGTAAGGGTCTTCACCCTTTCCATTAAAACACGGGGTAACGTTTCCAATAGTACGAAAAGAATTAGACTGAGATGAGATGAGGTGGTGAAGTCAGGACTGGTGTCAGCACCAGGCGACCCCATGGGCCAATGCTACGTCTCAACCAATATGAGGGGCCCATGTGAATCTTGGTAAACATCTTGACTTGTGGGTTAGACAGGAGGCCTACTGTGACTCTGTGACCCCGGCATTTGTTTAGAGCGTTGGGTGCAGCTCTGGAGGCTCGTGACGTCACGGCCGTGCCCCCTCATTGCAAGTCTATTGGAGGGGGCGTGACGGCCGTCACGCCCCTTCCCATAGACTTGCATTGAGGGGGCATGGCCGTGACATCATGACCGGGGTGTGACAGTGACATCACGAGCCTCCGTCCCGCATAGCCAGTCATCCGGCATGGATGGATGATCCCATGAGCCTAGCTTAAAGGGGTACTTTGCCCCTAGACGTCTTATCCCCTAGCCAAAGGTAAGGGGATAAGATGTCTGATCGCGGGGGTCCCGCCACTGGGGATTCCTGCGATCAGACATCTTATCCCCTATGCTTTGGATAGGGGATAAGATGTCTAGGGGCCGAGTACCCCTTTAGCCTAGGCTCATGGGATCATCTGGATCTTATGAATTTACTGTTACCTGGAAATAACATCATGGACATAACAACCATCTACCAGAACATATATACTTCCTCTCTTTTCTACACACCTGGACACATTTGCGTTGGCTCTGATTTTCACATGGCAAAGAATATTTGGTAATCGTTCTGGCACCAGCACTCGGATTTGGTCTACAGCACTGCACAGCTTCAGATATCCAAGGTAGAGTCCAGGAGGCAGGGCTTGGCTACTTCTTCTGTGATACGCTAATTTGTCCTGAAATGTATAAGGGAGAAGCTCAGAATTTGGGGAGAGATATATCAAAACCTGTGCAGAGGAAAACAGTTGCCTATAGCAACCAATCAGATCACTTCTTTCATTTTTTAGAGATTTTGGTAAATATTTTTTTTATATCTTTTCATGTGACTACGCTGAAGAAATTACCCTCTGCTACAATGTAAAGTAGTGAGTGCACGGCCTGTATAACAGTGTTTAATGTTGTGTCCCCTCAAAATAACTTAAAATAACTTAACACAGCTCTTAGGGGACACCTACCAATAGGGGACAGTTTTTTATTTCACAGCAAGACCTAATTTATTTGCACCCTCAATAGGGCACACTCCCAATAGCGGATGCGGACACACCTAATAGGAGACAAAACATGCCCAATAGGGGGACAAAACACTCCCAATAGCAGACAAAACACTCCCAATAGGGGACAAAGCACTCAAAATAAGGGACAAAACACTCGAAATAGGGGAAAAAACACACCCAATAGGGAACAAAACACTCCCAATAGGAGACAAAACACTCCCAATAGGAGACAAAACACTCCCAATAGGAGACAAAACACTCCCAATAGGGAACAAAACACTCCCAATAGGGAACAAAACACTCCCAATAGGAGACAAAACACTCCCAATAGGAGACAAAACACTCCCAATAGGAGACAAAACACTCCCAATAGGAGACAAAACACTCCCAATAGAGGACAAAACACTCCCAATAGGAGACAAAACACTCCCAATAGGGGACAAAACACTCCCAATAGGGGACAAAACACTCCCAATAGGAGACAAAACACTCCCAATAGGGGACAAAACACTCCCAATAGGGGACAAAACACTCCCAATAGGGGACAAAACACTCCCAATAGGGGACAAAACACTCCCAATAGGGGACAAAACACTCCCAATAGGAGACAAAACACTCCCAATAGGGGACAAAACACTCCCAATAGGGGACAAAACACTCCCAATAGGGGACAAAACACTCCCAATAGGGGACAAAACACTCCCAATAGGGGACAAAACACTCCCAATAGGAGACAAAACACTGCCAATAGGAGACAAAACACTCCCAATAGGAGACAAAACACTCCCAATAGGAGACAAAACACTCCCAATAGGGAACAAAACACTCCCAATAGGAGACAAAACACTCCCAATAGGAGACAAAACACTCCCAATAGGAGACAAAACACTCCCAATAGGGGACAAAACACTCCCAATAGAGGACAAAACACTCCCAATAGGGGACAATACACTCCCAATAGGGGACAAAACACTCCCAATAGGGGACAAAACACTCCCAATAGGAGACAAAACACTCCCAATAGGGGACAAAACACTCCCAATAGGAGACAAAACACTGCCAATAGGAGACAAAACACTCCCAATAGAGGACAAAACACTCCCAATAGGAGACAAAACACCCCCAATAGGGGACAAAACACTCCCAATAGGGGACAAAACACTCCCAATAGGAGACAAAACACTCCCAATAGGGGACAAAACACTCCCAATAGGGGACAAAACACTCCCAATAGGGGACAAAACACTCCCAATAGGGGACAAAACACTCCCAATAGGGGACAAAACACTCCCAATAGGAGACAAAACACTCCCAATAGGGGACAAAACACTCCCAATAGGGGACAAAACACTCCCAATAGGGGACAAAACACTCCCAATAGGGGACAAAACACTCCCAATAGGGGACAAAACACTCCCAATAGGAGACAAAACACTGCCAATAGGAGACAAAACACTCCCAATAGGGAACAAAACACTCCCAATAGGAGACAAAACACTCCCAATAGGGAACAAAACACTCCCAATAGGAGACAAAACACTCCCAATAGGGGACAAAACACTCCCAATAGAGGACAAAACACTCCCAATAGGGGACAAAACACTCCCAATAGGGGACAAAACACTCCCAATAGGAGACAAAACACTCCCAATAGGGGACAAAACACTCCCAATAGGAGACAAAACACTGCCAATAGGAGACAAAACACTCCCAATAGGGGACCAAACACTCCCAATAGGAGACAAAACACTGCCAATAGGGGCCAAAACACTCCCAATAGGGGACCAAACACTCCCAATAGGAGACAAAACACTCCCAATAGGGGACAAGACACTCCCAATAGGAGACAAAACACTCCCAATAGGGGACAAAACACTCCCAATAGGGGACAAAACACTCCCAATAGGGGACAAGTAGGCTTATCTAGTGGCCCTACCTTGTACACAGGGCCGCCATCAGAGAGGTACAGCCAATACCAGTAAGGGGTCCAGCCTCCCAGGTGGCTCTGGCCCCCGCTGCACCCCCCAGCACAGAAGCAGACGACCACTGTTCAAACAGTAGTCTTCTGCTTCTGTACGTCTGCTGGCCACATCATTCGCGCCCTCACATATTCCCCCTTTGCCAAATCATCCTTCTCTTTATTACCCCCTGTGCCACATAATTTCTTCTTGACCCCCCCCCCCTTTGTGCCATTTCATTCCCCCTTTATTTGCAAATTCACTTTACCACCCCCTTTGCCATTTCATCCCCCCTGTGCCATTTCATCCCCCCCCCGTGCTATTTCATCCCCCCCATGCCATTTCATCCCCCCCCATGCCATTTCATCCCCCCCTATGCCATTTCATCCCCCCCGTGCCCTTTCATCCCCCCTGTGCCCTTTCATCCCCCCTGTGCCCTTTCATCCCCCCTCCTTGCCATTTCACCCCCCCCATGCCATTTCTTCCCCCCTGTGCCCTTTCATCCCCCCTGTGCCCTTTCATCCCCCCTCCGTGCCATTTCATCCCCCCCTGTGCCATTTCATCCCCCCCCCCCTGTGCCATTTCATCCCCCCCTGTGCCATCTCATTCCCCTTTATCCCACCTGTGCCATGATGATTTGGCACAGGGAACAGGGTAAATAAAATGGCACAGGGGAAAAAAGGGGGAATTAAATGGCACAGGATGGGAAGAAATGGCACGGTGAATAATGGGGGGAATGAAATGGCACAGGGGTTGATAAAGAGGGGGGGTGAGCAATTTGCACGGATGGTAATAAGGGGCAATGATATGGCACAGGGGAGATCAAGGGGAAATGATGTGGCACGGGGTAAGGGGAGGGATGATTTGGCACAGGGGGATAGAGGGGAATGAAATGGCACAGGGTGTTCAATGGAGGAGGAATAAAGTAGCATTGGAGGGATCAAGTGGGGGAATAAAATGGCACGGGGGTGGGGGGGATGAAATGGTACAGGGGGGTAATTAACCTGCACTGGGAGATACTACTGTTATATTGCTTTTTATCGTGTTTTATAGGTAATTACACTCTGGAGTGAGTACGGGACAGTATTCGCTCATTTAGAACGATTTTTTAGCCTTTTTTCCCAATAAGGGACATCTCCCAATAGCGGACAGTTTTTTTTCCCTGTGAGTGTCCGCTATTGGGAGATTCTACTGTACACCCCTAAGGCTGAGTTCACATCAATGTTGTGGAGCATTAAGAGGAACTCCACTGGCTAAATCTGCTAAAACTACAGGACTTGAGGGGAGAAAAGATACTTCAAGCCCTTCTTCCCTCTGCTAAACTCCTGCGATACAATGGACACCTGACAGAAGCCTGTCGACCCCGTTCAAAGTCAGTGGGACCTGTCGGGACCAGGCGTTGTCCGTTGTGCAGCGGCCCGTTCAGGGTCAGTTTAGACCTTTTTTGAAAAAGTCGAATGGGACAGAGCACAATGCTGATGTGAATTTAGCCTAAGTGGAAATGGCCAAATTGAAACCAATTGGCAATTTTCCCTCTCCAGTGTCATGTGACTCTTAAAAGGTGTGAATAGGGAGCAGGTGTCTTAAAGGGGTTAACCCGAAAAACTTTTTATATATATATATATATATATATATATATATATATATATATATATCAACTGGCTCCAGAAAGTTAAACAGATTTGTAAGTTACTTCTATTAAAAAATCTTAATCCTTTCAATACTTATGAGCTTCTGAAGTTAAGGTTGTTCTTTTCTGTCTAAGTGCTCTCTGATGACACCTGTCTCGGGAACCGCCCAGTTTAGAAGAGGTTTGCTATGGGGATTTGCTTCTAAACTGGGCGTTTCCCGAGACAGGTGTCATCAGAAAACAACAACCTTAACTTCAGAAGCTCATAAGTACTGAAAGGATTAAGATTTTTTTTTAATAGAAGTAATTTACAAATCTGTTTAACTTTCTGGAGCCAGTTGATTTATAGAAATTTTTTTTTTTCCTGGATAACCCCTTTAAATTTGGTGTTATCGCTTTTACACTTGCTAACACTGGGCACTGGAAGTTCCTCATAGGGGTACTCCACCCCTAGACATCTAGATGTCTGATCTAGATGTCTGATTGCGGGGGTCCAACTGCTGGGGACCCCCGCGATCTCTCCTGCGGCCCCCCTAGTCATCTGCAGCACGGAGCCGAAGGCTCCGTGCTGCAGATGACTAGGGGGCTGCAGGAGAGATTGCGGGGGTCCCCAGCGGCGGATCCCCAGCAGCGGGATCCCCAGTGGCGGGACCCCCACGATCAGACATCTTATCCCCTATCCTCTTATCCTTTTAAGGTACCTCATGGCAAAGAACTCTCTGCGGATCTGAAAAAAAAAATTGTTGCTCTATTGTAGCCGTTGGCTGTCCGGGCATGCTGGGAGTTGGGAGAGCAATATCTGGAGGTCCATAGTTTGGAGACCACTGCACTAAAGCAATAAAACTGTAAAACTTATAATGGATATTTTTTGGCCGACCATATTTGTACGGCTCACAATTGTAATTTCCTCATTAAAGGGGTACTCCGGTGAAAACCTTTTTTCTTTTAAATCAACTGGTGGCAGAAAGTTAAACATATTTGTAAATTACTTCTATGAAAAAAATCTTAATCCTTCCAGTACTTATTAGCTGCTGAATGCTACAGAGGAAATTCCTTTCTTTTTGGAACACTGATGACATCACGAGCACAGTGCTCTCTGCTGACATCTCTGCCCATTTTAGCAACCGTGCACAGCAGATGTTTGCTAAGGGCAGCATGGCGGCTCATTGGCTAGTGGGACTTGGGTTCAAATCTTGGGTTCAAATCCCACTAAGGACAACAATAAATAAAGCGTTATTCTTATTATTATAATAACGTCAGCAGAGAGAACTGTGCTCGTGATGTCATCAGAGAGCATTCCAAAAAGAAAAGAATTTCCTCTGTAGTATTCAGCAGCTAATAAGTACAGGAAGGATTAAGATTTTTTTTTTTTTTTATAGAAGTAATTTACAAATATGTTTAACTTTCTGCCACCAGTTGATTTAAAAGAAAAAAGGTTTTCACCGGAGTACCCCTTTAACATTTATTATAGAAATCGATTTCCCCAGTCAGTGCAGAGCTGGACTCTGGATCCATTTCGGCTTTGTGACATGTGTAATCTTGGGAGTGACAGGTTGAGATCAGAACACAAGAGCTGGTTACACATTCCTGGAGATAACACACTTCGCTCACTTCCTTCCTCCAACTACTGTAAGCCGAGAAGGTCAACTCACATGCAGTGTCATGAGCAGGACGTCCAGGGCGCTGGGCTCGTCCGGTGATGAGACAGACTTCCTGTGAGTCTGCACTTTGTACACGGGCATCCAGCGTACGTTCTCCAAAGTTTGGCTCAGCTTCACCTCCTTCAGAGTCACAATCAAAATGTTCCCCTGTTTATCTTTAATGGGCTCGTAGAACACTTGTCCCAGGTCCTGGAATCCTAATAGACCCTGGTGACAGAGAAGAACATTGAGGGAAGCAAAGGGTTCACAATGACAC
The DNA here is from genome assembly GCF_029499605.1 of Hyla sarda. NCBI lineage: Eukaryota > Metazoa > Chordata > Amphibia > Anura > Hylidae > Hyla > Hyla sarda. The sequence goes on along the minus strand of NC_079196.1, from coordinate 200,493,770 downwards.
GTTGTAACGACACGTAACACTCGATCTGTTAGATATGCAGAGAAGATCAGCTCATGACTGTGAGCGGATTCATTGCCATCCTGTCCTGTACAAAGAAATCACATTTTTCTTATAGCAAATTAATATATAACTACCCAATGTTGCCTGGGAACAATTATTTATAGCACCACTGTGAGCCCTGTACCGTGTACTGTCTGCCACCCAGCTTTCCCAGTCTGCTGAAGAGAGTCTGTCTTTTCAAGAGACTAGAAAAGGTGTCTGACACGCAGTACACAGTGCAGGGCTTACAGTTCAGCTTTTCCAGTCTACTGAATAAAATATATCTGGTAAAGAAGCCATATTAGAGCTCTTCATGAGACTGGAAAAGTATACTGCATGCCGCCCAGCTTTCCTTGTTTCCTAAAGCCCAAGCAGTGATTTCCTCTCCCTGACCCCACACTGATGTCTTCTCCCCTTGCCCTCACTCTTCTCTCAGCCTGCAATAAATCTTCCCCTGTCCACCCTGCCTCCGCACTGACTATTCATTGCACCTGCCTGCCAGACAGTTAAATAATACTTTACCATGACATTGGTCCTGAAGCAGGATGTTTAAAACTCCTGGGCAATCTTTGCAGCCTGAGCGTAATGCAATCAGAAGTACTGGAAGCCCCGTAGACTTGCATGAGTCTTCCAGCACACCTCCTAATCTTATTACTCTCGGGATGCAGTGACATCCCTAAACTGTACCCTATTTTTATTTGACACAAGTATCGAGTTTAATGGAAATATCTCCAGCTGTTCTGAAGTATATTGAAACACACACACATACATACATGCACACATATGTTGAGTTTTAAAGATCTGTTCCACCCTGGACACCATCGAAGCCCTGCCTCCGCACTAACTATTCATTGCACCTGCCTGCCGGACAGTTAAATAATACTTTACCACAACACTGGTCTCCTGCAGCAGGATGTTTAAAACTCTCGGGCAATCTTTGCAGCCTGAGAGTAATGCAATCAGATGTACTGGAAGCCCCGTAGACTTGCATGAGCCTTCCAGCACACCTCCTAATCTTATTACTCTCGGGATGCAGTGACATCCCTAAAACGTACTCTATTTTTATTTTACACAAGTATCGAGTTTAATGGAAATATCTCCAGCTGTTCTGAAGTATATTGAAACACACACACATACATACATACACACACATACATACACACACATACATACACACATACACACACATACATACACACATATGTTGAGTTTTAAAGATCTGTTCCACCCTGGACACCATTGAAGCCCTGCCTCCGCACTAACTATTCATTGCACCTTCCTACCAGACAGTTAAATAATACTTTACCATGACATTGGTCCTGAAGCAGGATGTTTAAAACTCCAGGGCAATCTTTTCAGCCTGAGAGTAATGCAATCAGATGTACTGGAAGCCCCGTAAACGTGCATGAGTCTTCCAGCACACATCCTAATTATTACTCTTGGGATGCAGTGACATCCCTAAACTGTCCTTTATTTTTATTTGACATGAGTATCGAGTTTAATGGAAATATCTCCAGCTGTTCTGAATTATATTGAAACACACACATACATACATACATACACACACACACATACACACACACACACATATGTTGAGTTTTATAGATCTGTTCCACCCTTGACACCATCAACTCCTGATGGATCCCACTGACTTTATTATGGGTCTGTCCAGTTGCTGGTATGGCATCCAGCATTTTACCGGACAAAATAGAGGAGTATGTTGCACTTTTAGGGTGCGTTCCCAACACGTTTTTGCTCTCCGGCAGTTGGATCCAATGTAAGAATTTCAAGACCTCCTGCTGCTGTATCCCTGCCGAACCCGTGCCATACCCTATTAATTTCAATGATCCAACTGTATACGGTTTTTGGCACAGACTGAAAACTCGGGTCTACTGTGGTTTTCAGTCCAGGACAAAAACCATACACAGTTGGAAAATAAATAGGTTATGGCGAAGTTTCCCAACCAGGGTGCCTCCAGCTGTTGCAAAACTACAACTCCCAGCATGCACGGACAGCAAAAGGCTGTCCGTGCATGCTGGGAGTTGTAGTTTTGCAACAGCTGGAGGCACCCTGGTTGGGAAACACTGGGTTATGGAATGTGTTTGGCAGGAATACGGCTGCAGGCGGTTTGTCCCAACTAGGAGGTACCCAACTAAACCTCCAAGGCCGGTGTGACCCCCACATAGAATTGTACAAAAAGGTTTCCCACCTGCATCTGTGACACAGCCAGCAGCATTTTCAAGCGGGTTTGCAGAATACAAGAGCAGGAAGATTGTGACACGGTGACACATTGTCGCAGCCACAAAATGTCCTCCCACATGCAGGATACCTAAAAAAGAAGCAACAGAGAGTCTTTAGTGTTCAAAGAAACTTTTATTCAGTTGTCTACAGTATCCTGACACTGAGTATTAAAGGGGTACTCCGGTGGAAAACTTTTTTTTTTTTTTTTTTTTAAATCAACCGGGTGCCAGAAAGTTAAACAGATTTGTAAATGACTTCTATTAAACATTCCTACTCCTTCCAGTACTTATTAGCGGCTGTATACTACAGAGGAAATTCTTTTTTTTTTTTGGATTTCTTTTCTGTCACGACCACAGTGCTCTCTGCTGACACCTCTGTCCATGTCAGGAACTGTCCGGAGCAGGATAGGTTTGCTATGGGGGATTTGCTCCTGCTCTGGACAGTTCCTGACATGGACAGAGGTGTCAGCAGAGAGAACTGTGGTCAGACAGAAAATAATTCCGGAAAGAAAAGAACTTCCTCTGTAGTATACAGCCACTAATAAGTACTGGAAGGATTAAGATTTTTTAATAGAAGTAATTTACAAATCTGTTTAACTTTCTGGCATCAGTTGCTTTCCAGTGGAGTACCCCTTTAAATGGGCACTCTCATTAAAACTAATTTTTGCTATTGCACTCCTTATGGTAAATAAAAAATATTTCTAATATACTTTGTTTTAAAAAAAATGAAGTTTTTCTATGTTTTATTTGTGCTTAAAAAAGCTCCAGAGCACATTTTCCCCCATCTTATACACAGACTTAGGACCGAAGTCCAAACACAGGAAGTGCAGCCTGGAGTGCTGAGGGGGTGTGTCCAGCCAACAGCATATGGCAGTTATGTATGAGAAGAGCTATGATTGGATGAGGCTGGACACCCCCCCTCAGCACTCCAGGCTGCACTTCCTGTGTTTGGGCTTTGGTCCAAAGTCTGTGTATAAGATGGGGGAAAATGTGCTCTTGAGCTTTTTTAAGCACAAATAAAACATAGAAAACTTCATTTTTTTTAAACAAAGTATATTAGAAATATTTTTCACTTACCATAAAGAGGGCAATAGCAAAAATTTGTTTTAATGAGAGTGACCCTTTAAGCCTTCGGACACACACCCTCCACCACAACTACAGACTTACCCTGACCATACTGTGTCAATAGCTGTCAGTTGTTTTTTTGGCTGACATCTATTCCTCACAACCCCTTAATACACAGGCTGAGCATGCATGTGTTCTCAATATAGAGGGAGAATAAGTGGCTGCCTGACACCTTTGGCAGCTGCCTTTCTCTCTTGAAAATAAAAGGGTTGGGTGTTAAAATTCAGCATGCCAAATCCTACTCTTCTCTGATGCCATTTGCAAGGGGAGAGTCAGGTCCTTCACCCCCATACAGGGGCGCAGCTATAGAGGTAGCAGTTGCACCGGTGCCCTGGTGCCTAAGGGGGCCCCAAGCACATCTGCCCCATAAGAGAGCAGTACAATAATTGACATATGGGGCTTTGTTACATGGTTAGGCCCCTTTAACACTACAGGGATCATCCTGTAAAAAAAACCTTTGTTATTATTCCCGACAAAAAGTCCTGAAAACGACAGTCAAAAAATCCCATTCATATCAATGGGATTTTTTGACCATCCTTTTGCATCAGGCATGTCCGTTTTTACTAATGTCAGTTATTTTTGCCGGCACAAAAGACGGCGCATGCACTAATTTTTGGTCTGGCAAAAAAAAATGGTGAAAAACCGGATGTTAAAATTTAACACTCAAGTCTATGGGAACCGGATGTTAAAGAAAAACATCTGTTATCATCAGTTATTGTCAGGTTTTTTTTAACATCCATTTTTTGCACTGAGTATGCTCAGTAGAGATGAGCGAACTTACAGTAAATTTTATTCGTCACGAACTTCTCGGCTCGGCAGTTGATGACTTTTCCTGCATGAATGAGTTCAGCTTTCAGGTGCTCCGGTGGGCTGTAAAAGGTGGATACAGTCCTAGGAGACTCTTTCCTAGGACTGTATCCACCTTTTCCAGCCCATCGGAGCACCTGAAAGCTGAACTAATTTATGCAGGAAAAGGCTTCAACTGCCAAGCCGAGAAGTTTGTGACGAATCGAATTTACTGTAAGTTCGCTCATCTCTAATGCTCAGTACTGCTTTACAAAAAAGGGTTAAAAAGCTAATAAAAAAAACACGGATGTAACTGGTAATAACGGATGATAACGGATGAACAACATCAAGTTTTATAAGAAAAAATAAATAAAAATAAGGGATGATGGTCATCAGTTATCATCCATTATTACCAGTTATTGCATCAGTTTTTTTCCATACGTTATTGTAAAATAATGTCAGTAAAAAAGCAGGATGATACCTGTAGTGTGAAAGGGGCCTTACATAGTATGGTTGAAAAAAGGACATACGATACGTCCATGAAGTCCAACCAAGGACACCTGTTGCAGATTTAGCATCGGGGCCCCGAAGCTACAGGCTACGCCTCTGCCCCCATGCACATAAGATAGTCCTGCCCGAATCGGTGGGTTCACCAGCTTTACACCTATGTGTATGGGCACCAGTTGTAGAAGTGCCAGGATGGAAATTGGGCAGATCCGTGATACTTGTCACCCCCAGTGTTCTGATCTTGGCCCCCACTAGGCAGAAGAGCTTACCTTGGTGAACCACAGGAAGTCCTGCATGAGAAGACAAGAGTAGGAGTCATCTATCTCCACCACCGGTATCTGGTCTTCATGAGTCACTAGAACATTGTCATCCTTATAAAATATGGACGCCAGATACAGACCTCTGGAAATAGATTAATGTGACATCTGAAATAAAAGAAATAAATCTCTCCATTCTGCTTCTGTCGATATGGTGCCAATGTGGCCCCTACAGTCTGGATACACGGCCTACCAACCAACATTTTTATCAATATGTCGTCAGACACTACTCTAGAAACCAGCAGGTGCTCTCTACTCTGTCAAACTTTTGGGGGACAGCCCAACAGGTCTCATAAGGTTCCTTAAAGGGGTATTCCAGGAAAAAACCTTTTTTTTATATTTATATATATATATATATATATATATATATATATATCAACTGGTGCCAGAAAGTTAAACAGATTTGTAAATTACTTCTATTAAATCTTAATCCTTTCAATAATTATCAGCTGCTGAAGTTGAGTTGTTCTTTTCTGTCTGGCAACAGTGCTCTCTGCTGACATCTCTGCTTGTCTCGGGAACTGCACAGAGTAGAAGAGGTTTTCTATGGGGATTTGCTTCTAAACTGGGCATTTCCCGAGACAGGTGTCATCAGAGAGGACTTAGACAGAAAAGAACAACCTTAACTTCAGAAGCTCATAAGTACTGAAAGGATTAAGATTTTTTAATAGAAGTAATTTACAAATCTGTTTAACTTTCTGGCACCAGTTGATATATAAAAAAAAGTTTTTGCCTGGATAACCCCTTTACCAAAACACTATGATAACCATGGGCAGCTTTGGGCAAGAAACATCATTGCTTACTATCATTTTAGGATGAATACTGTAAATGATTAAATCATAAAAGTATGCTTCACCTTGAAGCTTGTACCTTTCTTTATTGCTTTTATTTTACTTTTACTGGAATACAGAATACAAACAAACGGTTCTGTACGTGGCACAGGACATAAGCTGGCATAGGGTAATGAAGCAATACAATACGAGGTATAGCTAAAGAGTTGCCACATGAAAGTACGGTTCTTTACAGATCAAAGAGAAACCTAGAACACAAGTCCAAAGAGGAATACTAAATAAGAGGTAAATGTGCATTAGTAGAAACAATATAAAAAACATAGTAAAAGCACCAATATTTGGCACTAGGTCTCTATCACAAGCTAGTAAGGGGAGAAAGGGTACTTAGTACTCGTCAAAGAAAGCAAAAAGCCCAATTGGGTGTCCTCAAGTGGGGATATGAGAAACACGTGGATGGATTAAGGACTAATGGAGGAGGAGATCTAGGGGTAACTAACCTAATCATTAAGTATGTCATCCGTACGTGTATGCCGGTTTAAAGGGGTACTCCCCTGCTCAGCATTTGGAACAAACTGTTCCAAACGCTGGAGTCGGGAGCTCGTGACATCATAGCCCGCCCCCTCATGACGTCACACCCCGCCCCGCCCCCTCAATGCAAGTCTATGGGAGGGGGCGTGACGTCATGAGGGGGCGGGGCTATGCCGTCACGAGCTCCGGGCGCCGGCTCCAGCGTTCAGAACAGTTTGTTCCAAGCGCTGAGCAGCGGAGTTCCCCTTTAAGTGCAACCCGGGAGACCAGATAGTGTCATATTTGTCCTGAATGCCCTCATGTAAATGTATCAATTTCTTATATGGAACTGACACATGAAACTCACTGGGGCCATTGAGTAGGATAGGGGATAAAATGTCTGATCGAGGGGGGTCCTGCTGCTAGGGACCCCTGCGATCTCCTGCAGCCCCCGAGTCATCAGCTCTCCGGAGCTAAGTTTGCTCCGTGGCTGATGACAGGGGCCAGCGGTTCGTGACGTCATGGCTCCACCCCCTCATGACGTCACGCCCCGTCCACTTAATGCAAGTCTATGGAAGGGGACGTGGTAACAGTCACGCCCACTCCCATAGACTTGCATTAAGGGGGTGGGGCGTGACATCATGAGGGGGCGGAGCCATGATGTAACGAACTGCCGGTCCCTGTATCGTGAGTCAGCAGCCACGGAGCAAACCTAGTTCCGGAGAGCTGATGACTCGGGGGGCTGCAGGAGAGATCACGGGGGTCCCAGCAGCAGGACCCCTGCGATCAGACATCTTATCCCCTATCTTTGGATAGGGGATAAGATGTCTAGGGGCAGAGTACCCCTTTAAGTATGGAGAGAATATCTTCTCATTCTTTGCTGCCAATTACATCAATTATGGGTTCCCATGTGTCCGTACACTGAGCCATGATAGTGTCTTGGTGATAAGAAATGAAGCTACTACAGAATACACCAAGAAAAGTCACCTGTAACCCACCATAAGGTAAAAAACAAAACGAGTAGCTTTATTCTATCAAGTGTCAATAATGCAATGTTTCAGCTGCCCATGCAATCTTGAGAACGGCTGCAACGGCTGAAACATACCCATATATAATACCCATAGCACCACCTTCCATTGGAGGGGTACTCCGCCCCTGGCATCTTATCCCCTATCCAAAGGATAGAGGATAAGATGTTAAATCACCGCGGTCCCGCTGCTGGGGACCCCGGGGATCGCCACTGCGGCACCCCGCCATCATTACTGTTCGCTCTGTGCGTAATGACGGGCGATACAGGGGCCGGAACAGAGTGACATCATGGCTCCGCCCCTCATGACATCACGGCCAGTCCCCTTAATGCAAGTCTATGGCAGGGGGCTGCAGCAGCGATCCCCGGGGTCCCCAGCAGCGATCTGACATCTTATCCCCCATCCTTTGGATAGGGGATAAGATGTCTAGGGGCAGAGTACCCCTTTAAATAAGTAGGCATATGGAAATCAGGATATTCTAGGTTCTGAGTCCCAAATTGGGTATGATAGGCATGTCGATGTTGACGGTAATGAAACAACATTTTATTAGAGAGCTCAAAATTATCCTATAAATGTTTGAAAGGTCTTAAAGGGGTATTCCGGGATTTTTATTTATTTGACTGTGCTACAGGGGCTGTAAAGTTAGTGTGGTTCATAGTATAGTGTCTGTACCTGTGTGTCATGGTGGTCTCACAATTCTTTTTTTTTTTTATATTTCTTTATTGAAAAAATGTATCATTTACATTTTAATAAATAACATTTTATACATTGAATTTTACATTTGATTTTATCTTTCCCCCCCTCCCCCTACCCTCACCTTTCTCCCCCATGACATATCTCCCCTTACTGGGTGGACGGGAGGCAGAGGGACAACACCTTCCCATTCTATTACTATTTCCATTATACTATATCAATTCATTTTCTTTTCTCTTTCGTTTCCCTTTTTCTATTTTTTTTTTCCATTTTAGATCTTTGGTATCTTCCCAATTATTTCTACCCGCCTTTATTCTTGTGTCCCCCTGATTCCTGTCCCCCTCACATAATAATAATGAAATAAAAATTTTTTTTTTTTTTAAATAAAAACTTTAATTTCTTTCTTTTAACCAAATAACCTTCCTGTCCCCTCCCTCCACTCCCATACCTCTGGTTTAGTTGGGGTCAGCCATCTCCTGATTATTAATAATTTAGCATAAAACAGCATCGTCAGCAGTTCCTCTTTCTTTTGTTGTTTTATTTACTTTTCTATCATCACCCAAGATAATCAAAGCTACGGTATATCATCTTTTATCTCATATTTTATTTTTCTCTCGATATCATCAATTATTGACGCCCAATATTCTTGTATTTTTTCGAATTTCCCAAATAATATGCAGGAATCCCGCGTTTTCCATTTTCCATCTTGGACAGTTGCCATTTTCCCTCCTACCAATCCTGAAGAGGAATTTTGGTGTATTATAAATTCTATATACTCTGTTCCATTGTATCAGTTGATGGTCTAAACTTGGGGAAATTCTTTTTATATTCCTGAATACATTCATCCAACCGCATTGGTTTCTCTCTAACTCTTCGTCCCATTGCTGGAAGCATTTACCGTATTTTTCGCCGTATAAGACGCACTTTTGCTTCCCCAAAACTGCGGGGGAAAAGTTGGAGCGTCTTATACGGCGAATACACCCCTATCGCGGCGGTCCCTGCGGCCATCAACGGCCGGGACCCGCGGCTAATACAGGACATCACCGATCGCGGTGATGCCCTGTATTAACCCTTCAGACGCGGCGATCAAAGCTGACCGCCGCGTCTGAAGGGAAAGTGACACTAACCCGGCTGTTCAGTCGGACTGTTCGGGACCGCCGCGATTTCACCGCGGCGGTCCCGAACAGCCCGACTGAATAGCCGGGTTAGTCCTTACAGGACACCGGGAGGGACCTTACCTGACTCCTCGGTGTCTTCTCCGTTCAGGGATCCCCTGTATGGCCGGCGCTCTCCTTCCTCGTCATCACGTCGTCGCGTACGTGCGTAACGACGTGATGGCGGCGACGGAGAGCGAGGATACCCAGCCGGCAGCAGAGACATTCCGGAGCGACGGGGACACGGCGACAGCAATGGAGCGACATCCAGGGCAGCGGTGACGGGTCCGGAGCGGCGGGGACACGTGAGTATTACCTCCTATACCAGTGGTCTTCAACCTGCGGACCTCCAGATGTTGCAAAACTACAACTCCCAGCATGCCCGGACAGCCAACGGCTGTCCGGGCATGCTGAGAGTTGTAGTTTTGCAACATCTGGAGGTCCGCAGGTTGAAGACCACTATTGGGTTCAAAATCTTTCATTTTTTAGATTTTGCACCTAAAAATAGGGTGCGTCTTATACGCCGGTGCGTCCTATAGGGCGAAAAATACGATATGTTTTAAGTTATTTTCTTTATTTTTCATTATTTCGGTATAAATTACTGCCATAACTTTCTTTACTATTTTTCCCTCCTCCATTTTTCTTATAGTTTCAGTTACTTCCACTATCCGATTACCACTGTCTCTTAGTGACCCGCATATGGCACTTTTTAAACCCTGAAATTCCAACCACATACCTTTTCCTAATTTAAGTTCTTCCAGCACCTCTCTCCACTTCCTTAACTCTCCTTTTCTCCACACGTCTCTCAAAATTTTACATCCACCTATTTTGCAAGTTTTTAGTTTCCAGCTTAGCTACCTCTTTCAAGTTTACATCATGCCAGATTGGCGCTGTCTCTACTATTCCCGTTATTTTCATTTCTTTTTTAAAGTTTTCCCAGGTTTTACAAATCCCTACTATTATAGCATTTTCCTTCCACCTCCCTTCTTTTAACTGGCCTGACTCAAGAACCTGATGGTCTCGCAATTCTTATGTGATCTTTGCCCCAACGTTTATTTTTAACAGCATACAAAATGAGTGTTATCTCAGGTTTTCCCAGATCGCAGTGCACCCCGAGACATTACATCACTAGTCAGGTGTTCAAAGGGAGCCTATTGCATTGCAGCCAGCACAGGTGTGTTTTAATGGGTGGGGTGGGTAATGTTTGGGAAGGAAAAAAAAAGTCACCTCACACTTAAGAAAAAGGTATTAAGGTATTAATTACTTGTAGTTTAAGAGAACGACCTCCAACAGGAAATAGGAAGTTCACAAATAGACAGCCACAGTGTTATGGTAATCTCGCAACACAGCCATTTAGACTCAAGACAAGCAGGGATCCTTTCTATGAATGTCCATTACTGTCTGGCAGGTACGTTCTAAAATTCCTTTATGTTGGAGAACCCCTTTAAGACCTGCTGTTGTGACTATTTGGTCTAGATATTGAATACTACAGTGGGGCAAAAAAGTATTTAGTCAGCCCCCAATTGTACAAGTTCTCCCACCTAAAAAGAGGAGAGAGACCTGTAATTTCCATCATAGGTATACCTCAACTATGAGAGACATAATGAGAAAAAAAATCTATAAAATCACAGGATTTTTTAAGAATTAATTTGCAAATTATGGTGGAAAATAAGTATTTGGTCAATAACAAAAGTTCATCTCAATACTTTGTTATATCCCCTTTGTTGGCAATGACAGAGGTCAAACGTTTTCTGTAAGTCTTCACAAGGTTTTCACACACTGTTGCTGGTATTATGGCCCATTCCTCCATGCAGATCTCCTCTAGAGCAGTGATGTTTTGGAGCTGTCGCTGGGCAACATGGACTTTCAACTCCCTCCAAAGGTTTTCTGTGGAGTTGAGATCTGGAGACTGTCTAGGCCACTCCAGGACCTTGAAATGCTTCTTACGAAGCCACTCCTTCATTGCCCGGGGCGGTGTCTTTGGGATCATTGTCCTGCTGAAAGACCCAGCCACGTTTCATCTTCCACGCCCTTGCTGATGGAAGGAGGTTTTCACTCAAAATCTCACAATACATGGCCCCATTCATTCTTTCCTTTACATGGATCAGTCATCCTGGTCCCTTTTCTGAAAACAGCCCCAAAGCATGATGTTTCCACCCCCATGCTTCACAATAGGTATGGTGTTCTTTGGATGCAACTCAGCATTCTTTCTCCTCCAAACATGACGGGTTGAGTTTTTTCCCAAAAAAAATCTACTTTGGTTTCACCTGACCATATGACATTCTCCCAATCCTCTTCTGGATCATCCAAATGTTCTAGCAAACTTCAGACGGGCCCGGACATGTACTGGTTAAGCAGGGGGACACGTCTGGCACTGCATGATTTGAGTCCCCGGCGGCGTGGTGTGTTACTGATGGTAGCCTTTGCTACTTTGGTCCCAGCTCTCTGCAGGTCATTCACTGGGTACCCCCATGTGGTTCTGGGATTTTTGCTCACCGTTCTTATGACTATTTTGACACCACGGGGTGAGATCTTGTGTGGAGCCCCAGATCGAGGGAGATTATCAGTGGTCTTGTATGTCTTCCATTTTCTAATAATTGCTCCCATAGTTGATTTCTTCACACCAAACTGCTAGTCTATTGCAGATTCAGTCTTCTCAGCCGGGTGCAGGTCTACAATTTTGTTTCTTGTGTCCGTCGACAGCTCTTTGGTCTTGGCCATACTGGAGTTTGGAGTGTGACTGTTTGAGGTTGTGGACAGGTGTCTTTTATACTGATAACAAGTTCAAACAGGTTCCATTAATACAGGTAACAAGTGGAGGACAGGGGAGACTGTTCTAGAAGAAGTTACAGGTCTGTGAGAGACAGAAATCTTGCTTGTTTGTAGGTGACCAAATTCTTATTTTCCCCCATAAATTGCAAATAAATTCTTAAAAAATCAGACAATGGGATTTTATGGATTTCTTTTTTTCATTATGTCTCTTATAGTTGAGGTATACCTATGATGAAAATTACAGGCCTCTCTAAACTTGTGGGAGAACTTGCACAATTGGTGGCTGACTAAATACTTTTTGCTCCACTGTATACCTCCAGGGGTCAAGTGCTGGGTAAAATAGTGTGGGAACTCACCAAAGATTTCCACTCAAGGGCTGGTCCTGCAGGACTTCTGCTAATGGGGACAGTGTTCCTGCTGTGGAAAAAGTGCAGGAACTCCGTTCCCATGCATTCCTGCAGGATTTGAACCCTGCATATGTCAGCTAATGTTCGAGAAAATCAAAAAATTCTGACTGTTGTGTATTATACCACAGGGAATTTACAAGTAGTATGTCAGGTTGTCATTGTGAACTAGGACCCTAGCCCACACCCGCCAAGCCTGGTGAAGAACATAATTGGATCTCAAGGGGAGAGTGGACTCAAGGTCATTTATCAAGGTGGCCTATCTAGAATTTGACTCCAAGGGAGGCATCTCATCAGGGACTAGAGGAAGAAAACTTGTACCTCCATTATTCACTGTTTTCATGATGAGATCAGCCATGATTTTAGATACAACCTATGTTAATGGTATACCACAACTAAGACTTAGCTGACATCAAACAGGAGATGGGCCCAGCTGTCATTCCCCATTGTACAATACCTCTTGAGGCCTTTTAGGAACTTGCTGCTGGGATGAAAGAGATGTTTCAAGCTCTTGGAAACCGAGTGTTTTCTGCTCTGCGTCTGGTTCTTGAAGGGTTCTGGAAGAGAAATGACATCTACACCTCATGGAATACAACACACGTCTACATATATATATACAGTATAGACCAAAAGTTTGGACGCACCTTCTCATTCAGAGTTTTCTTTATTTTCATGACTATGAACAATGTAGATTCCCACTGAAGGCATCAAAACTATGAATTATCAGATGTGGAATTATATACATAACAAAAAAGTGTGAAAATATGTCATATTCTAGGTTCTAGCCACCTTTTGCTTTGATTACTGCTTTGTACACTCTTGGCATTCTCTTGATGAGCTTCAAGAGGTAGTCACCTGAAATGGTCTTCCAACAGTCTCGAAGGAGTTCCCAGAGATGCTTAGCACTTGTTGGCCCTTTTGCCTTCATTGGGTTCAGGTCCGGTGACTGTGGAGGCCAGGTCATCTGGCGCAGCACCCCATCACTCTCCTTCTTGGTCAAATAGCCCTTACACAGCCTGGAGGTGTTTGGGGTCATTGTCCTGTTGAAAAATAAATGAGGGTCCAACTAAACACAAACCGGATGGAATAGCAGCCGCTGCAAGATGCTGTGGTAGCCATGCTGGGTCAGTATGCCTTCAATTGTGAATAAATCCCCAACAGTGTCACCAGCAAAGCCCCCCACACCGTCACACCTCCTCCTCCACACCATCACACCTCCTCCTCCACACCATCACACCACCTCCTCCACACCATCACACCACCTCCTCCACACCAGCACACCTCCTCCTCCACACCAGCACACCTCCTCCTCCACACCATCACACCTCCTCCCCCACACCATCACACCTCCTCCTCCACACCATCACACCTCCTCCTCCACACCAGCACACCTCCTCCTCCACACCAGCACACCTCCTCCTCCACACCAGCACACCTCCTCCCCCACACCATCACACCTCCTCCTCCACACCATCACACCTCCTCCACCACATCAGCACACCTGTGAAGTGAAAACCATTTCAGGTGACTACCTCTTGAAGCTCAACAAGAGAATGCCAAGAGTGTGCAAAGCAGTAATCAAAGCAAAAGGTGGCTTCTTTGAAGAACCTAGAATATGACATATTTTCAGTTATTTCACACTTTTTTGTTATGTCTATAATTCCACATGTGTTAATTCATAGTTTTGATGCCTTCAATGTAAATCTACAAAATTCATAGTCATGAAAATAAAGAAAACTCTGAATGAGAAGATGTGTCCAAACTTTTGGTCTGTACTGTATATATATATATATATATATATATATATATATATATAGTTAGATGTCTGATTATGGTATGTCTAGTTCATCTATTGGGAAAGCTGTACGGCAGTGGTGTCCAAACTGTGGACCTCCTGCTGTTGCAAACTACAACTCCCAGCATGAAAGCATGCTGGGAGTTGTAGTTTTGCCACAGCTGGAGGTTCATGGTTTGGAAACCACTGCTGTATGGTATTGATCTGCCTGTACAGTTTCAGCTTGCTCTGACATCTTACCATGGCACACACAGTGCTGGTGACCTGTCTTCACCTGACTGAGTAGAAGGTCGAGGGCTTCAGCCTGGCCTCTTCTTCTTGGTGGTCGACCATCATATTCACGCCAGTCTAGGGAACAGCGATGGGAAAATAATTATGCATTTATAGGTAATGTTATCCAGGCTGCCAAGTATATGTGCACCTTTGCATCTAAAATAAAATATGAAATAATTTCACAAAAATGTTTTCATTATTTTATCCTATCATTTTGTGTCTACAGCTCCTATGTGGGCCTATGTGTCTCCATGGTTACAGACTACAAAAAAAAAAAAAACCTGTGTAGTCTGACCCTCCCATTATGTGTTACACCCTGCTCCTGAGACAGCAGACACAATACACCTCCCCAGCATATTTCGGGGTATTTCAGATACTCAGTATTAAAAAAATGACTATTTTTAGTCAATTTTTGAGACACAAATTGGCTCTTATTTGGGCCATTTTATGGCTCAAAAAAACAAGCAAAATAGTGTGTGTGTGTGTGTGTGTGAACATAGCCTAGTGTTTCCCAGCCACTGTGCCTCCAGCTGTTGCAAAACTACAACTACCAGCATGCTTGGACAGCCAAAGGCTTTTGGCTGTCTGGGCATGCTGGTAGTTGTAGTTTTGCAACAGCTGGAGGCACATTGTTTGGGAAACACTGACATGGCCTAACAGGGAGGACGGAGGAGACAGACACAAAGGTACACATCCCTGCTTACAGTATATTTGTATAATTTATGCCCTACAGCAGTGGTCTCCAAACTGTGGGCCTCCAGCTGTTGCTAAACTACAACTTCCAGCATGCCCAGACAGCCGCTGGCTGTCTGGGCATGCTGGGAGTTGTAGTTTAGTAACAGCTGGAGGCCCACAGTTTGGAGACCACTGTCCTACAGTATTATACAGGTGCAATGTTCCCTTACACATGCAATGTAAAATAAATAGACTTAAGTGCTGCGATTGAGAATACATTACACTTACTAGATGGGATGGCAAAAGCTGGAAGCGATGTCTGTGGAGACCCCCAGCCTTTCATATTATATGCAGACACCTGAACATAATATCTTGTGCCCTGTGAAAGATCATATATATATAATAATTGAAAGGCACATAAATGGTTAACATGCATCGTACACAATTGAACATAGAATGTCAAATAAAACACGTATGGAACATGTCCAGCTGCTAGAAAACCCTAAAATCAGCTGCAAACTGTAGGGAATAAGGAAGCAAGTGTTCTCTTTCCCTACAGCACCCCCGCAGGAGAAATGATGTTTTACACAGTAAGCAAGTGTTCTCTTTCCCTGCAGCACCCCCGCAGGAGAAATTAAGTTTTACACAGTAAGCAAGTGTTCTCTTTCCCTGCAGCATCCCCTGCAGGAGAAATGATGTTTTACACAGTAAGCAAGTGTTCTCTTTCCCTGCAGCACCCCCGCAGGAGAAATGAAGTTTTACACAGTAAGCAAGTGTTCTCTTTCCCTGCAGCACCCCTGCAGGAGAAATGATGTTTTACACAGTAAGCAAGTGTTCTCTTTCCCTGCAGCACCCCCGCAGGAGAAATGACGTTTTACACAGTAAGCAAGTGTTCTCTTTCCCTGCAGCACCCCCGCAGGAGAAATGAAGTTTTACACAGTAAGCAAGTGTTCTCTTTCCCTGCAGCACCCCCGCAGGAGAAATGAAGTTTTACACAGTAATCAAGTGTTCTCTTTCCCTGCAGCACCCCCGCAGGAGAAATGAAGTTTTACACAGTAAGCAAGTGTTCTCTTTCCCTGCAGCACCCCCGCAGGAGAAATGAAGTTTTACACAGTAAGCAAGTGTTCTCTTTCCCTGCAGCACCCCCGCAGGAGAAATGAAGTTTTACACAGTAATCAACAGGCTAACATTTTTGCTGCAATGAGTGGATCTGGTTCTGACCTGAGGGTTAAGTGTTCCTGAGTTCGGCTGAGGCTTACGGTGTTACTGTGGCAATGTACGGGCCAATAAGTGGGCTTGGATCCTATCATTTAAGGTCTCAGCTTCCCTGCCCTTTTTTTGGTGCATATAAATACCAAGTGTATCAAGTTGCCTGTGTTCAATCCATACGCAATAGCTTCTAATATACTACTTGCTTGATCCTACCTGTGCACTTTTGACTCTTGGCTAAGTTCTAACTATCCCTCTTTTTTCTGTTATTGTACTGCACGCTCTCTAGGTTCTGATGGAGCCTGTCTGATTACACTTTGTCTGTTCATTCCCAGTGTTTTGTGCTTTGCCTGTAAACCCTTTGTATCCTGACCTGCTTCCCTGATGTCTGTACCGAGTTTTGTTAATTTTTATTTGGACCTCTGCATTTACTAAGAACAGGGACTGACATCTAGTTGAGGATCTGGCATTTAGGGTGGATACTCAAGTAAGCAAGGAAAGTGGCTGTGGGTGAGGTCAGGACTGCGCTTATCCCTGACCTTCGTGACACTTGCTATCTGATACACAGGACAGTCCCACAAAAATGAGTTGTCAAGTGTTAGGGCCCATTCACACTACAGGGATATTCTGGGAAGAGATTCCATCAGCACTAGGATCTGTAGATCCAGCTCCATAGACGGCAATGCATCTCCAAGCAGATTTCACTGAAAAGAATAAACATGACCATATGAGTCCAGAATTTGAATTCTCAGCCACAAAAATCCATCTGTGTGCACGGTCCAGCAGTTGAATTTCTCCACTTGGAAATTCTGTAAGAAAAGCATACGGGTCCTTTCACACAGCGGAATGTTCGCCTGGAACTTTTTCTTGCATGGCAAGTGCCGACTCAATCACACCGCTTGGACATGCACTGTCTTCATAGACGGCAATGCATTTCGAAGTGGATTAAGCCAAAAGAATGAACATGTTTATTCTTTCTGCGGAATCCAGAACTTAAAGGGCTATTCCAGGAAAAAAACACTTTTTTTTATATATTAACTGGCTCCAGAAAGTTTAACAGATTTGTAAATTACTTCTATTAAAAAAATCTTAATCCTTTCAGTACTTATGAGATGAAGTTGAGTTGTTCTTTTCTGTCTCAGTCCTCTCTGATGACACCTGTCTCGGGAACCGCCCAGTTTAGAAGCAAATCCCCATTGCAAACCTATTCTACTCTGTGCAGTTCCTGAGACAAGCAGAGGTGTCAGCAGAGAGCCCTGTTGCCAGACAGAAAAAAACAACTCAACTTCACCAGCTGATAATTATTGGAAGGATTAAGATATTTTAATAGAAGTAATTTACAAATCTGTTTAACTTTCTGGAGCTAGTTGATATAAATAAATAAAAAAAAGCCCTTTAAGCCGTTGGCTGCCCGGGCATGCTGGATGTTGTAGTTTTGAACAGCTTGAGGCACTTTCGGTTGAGAAACACTAATATAACGTATGTGCTCATGTCTACACTGGTGTAGTCCAGGTCAATTTGTCAGTAGCTCGTCCATCATACAACCCACAAGATCCCAGTACAGACACAATGCTAATGTGGTGGTGGTGGTGGTTTGGGGGATTGATGGGGATGCACATACAGCTGTCATGCAGTTCTCATAGAGATAAAACAACGCAGCCCACCACCCCCGGACCAGCCTGTGACCCTGTAGCTGTAGGGGTTGAGCCCTAGAGATAGAGAAGGTGACTGAGTGGAGTCAGAGCTCCTGTTCTACAATTAGCTATGGGGCTGGTGAGAGGGTTTTGATCTGAGTAGGTGGCAGACGGCCAAGTCCTGAGTGTAGGGATGAAGGGTGGGGGTGGGAGTAATGACACACACTTGTAGGAGACGCCTGAGTGCCTAATATTATCTGTACGGGGACGGGTATAGGGAATTTATAGGGTTTTGTATGGGATGTAATTAGGAATTTGGTCATTATTTCCCAGGCCTTGTAAATCTGCATTCACCTGCTGCATTGTCTCCAGCCCATCTGCTCCACCACCGTCTAGCCAGGAGAAGGCTACCAGACAGGGCGGCTCTGCTGAGAATATGCCGGGGCCCTTCATTATAACCAGTATAATGGACAAGGCTTACTGGAACACTGTACCCCCCCCCCCCCCACCCCTCCACCATTTTCTATATTAAAGCCCACGAAAGGGAAACAATAGCCTTTCTTGTAGAAGATATGCAGCTGTTGTAAAACTACAACTCCCAGCATGACCTAACAGCATGAAGCAAACCATTCAGTTGCTATCGGCAACTGCTCCACTGATCCTTTGCACAAGGTTTGATAGATCCCATGCCAAGGCCTAATTCACATGAAGGAATTTCCGAGCGGAATGCAGCAGAAAAAAACGGGCCGGAAATTTAATGGGAATTTGCTGCAGAATTTAAGCAGCGGAAACATTTGCCACAGAAATCCCGATTCTGAAATTTGCTTAAAAATGCATTGCGGTCTATGGAGACTAGAGATCAGCGGACTTACAGTAAATTCGATTCGTCACAAACTTTTCGGCTCGGCAGTTGATGACTTTTCCTGCGTAAATTAGTTCAGCTTTCCGGTGCTCCGGTGGGCTGGAAAAGGTGGATACAGTACTAGGAAAGAGTCTCCTAGGACTGTATCCACCTTTTCAAGCCCACCGGAGCACCGGAAAGCTGAACTCATTTATGCAGGAAAAGCCATCAACTGCCGAGCCGAGAAGTTCGTGACGAATCGAATTTACTATAAGTTCACTCATCTCTAATGGAGACGATGCAGAAATTCTCCATTGAAATTTCCAAGCAGAATTTTTCTACCGTATTTTGCAAGGAAATGCTGCCGTGTATGTGGGTGGATGGGCCCTTTGGGCGTATTTTCCCCAACATTATTTCTGCAACAGAAAATCCCCTGCAGATTATATGGATTTCAGTGGGGTCTACTGCAGAGATTCAGCTGCGGGAAAAAAAAAACGTTGCAGAAAACCTGCCGTAACCTAAACTTGCATCGGGAAACTTGCTGTAAATCCGCCCGTGTGAATGTACCCTTAAAGGGGTACTACCGTGAAAAACTTTTATTTTTTTAAATGAACTGGTGCCAGAAAGTTGAACAGATTTGTAAATCACTTCTATTAAAAAAATCTTAATCCTTCCAGTACTTTTTAGGGGCTGTATGCTAAAGAGAAATCCAAAAAAGAAATGCATTTCCTCTGATGTCATGACCACAGTGCTCTCTGCTGACCTCTGCTGTCCATTTTAGGAACTGGAGAAAATCCCCATAGCAATCATATGCTGCTCTGGACAGTTCCTAAAATGGCCAGCAGAGGTCAGCAGAGAGCACTGTGGTCAGGACATCACAGGAAATGCATTTCTTTTTTTGGATTTCTCTTTAGTATACAGCCCCTAAAAAGTACTGGAAGGATTAAGATTTTTTAATAGAAGTGATTTACAAATCTGTTTAACTTTCTGGCACCAGTTGATTTAAAAAAAAAAAAGTTTTCCACGGGAGTACCCCTTTAAAGGGTGGCACTCCACTGGCCAGCGTTCAGAACTAAATGTTCCAAACTCTGTTTTCACGCTGCGGGGGGCGGTCACGCCCCCCCGCAGCGTGAAAACAGCGTTTGGAACATTTCGTTTCGAACGCTGGCCAGTGGAGTGCCACCCTTTAAAGGGAACCTGTCCCATTAGTTATGTTGCCATAACTGAGCATGTGCGCAGATTTTCTGTTCCCGGTGTTCTGTTGCAAGATTTACAATACAATATTTTATGAAAACTTATATGATGAAGCCTTGAAATGGTGAATAGAAATGAATAGAGAGATTCTTATTACGATAGTAAACGAGGTTTCTGGAAATGATTCATTTGGGGGACACAACACATTTTTTTCTTATTTTTGTGATGCTGTGCAACAAAAACATGACTTACTGAAACAAGACCCCGGATGTTGAACTGCAAGTTTCTCAACTTCTCAATGACGACTTCTCCCACGTTTGGAGAGAATGAGGATGACAAACTCCATTCCACTATAGGAACAACACACAGAAATGTTACAGAATTTATTACAAGTGCACCCTCCTACCCTAGACCTGCACCCTCCTAAACATCCAGGGACATCAGGTGTTAAAGGGGTATTCCAGGAAAAAAACTTTTTTTTGTAAATGACTTCAATTAAAAAAAATCTTAATCCTTCCAATAATTATCAGCTGCTGAAGTTGAGTTGTTCTTTTCTGTCTGGCAACAGTGCTCTCTGCTGACATCTCTGCCTGTCTCGGGAACTGCACAGAGTAGAAGAGGTTTGCTATGGGGATTTGCTTCTACTCTGGACAGTTCCCGAGACAGGTGTCATCAGAGAGCACTTAGACAGAAAAGAACAACTCAACTTCAGCAGCTCATAAGTACTGAAAGGATTAAGATTTTTTTTAATAGAAATCATTTACAAATCTGTTTAACTTTCTGGAGCCAGACGAAATATATATTAAAAAGTTTTTTTTCCTGGATAACCCCTTTAACTACTCTAGACCAGTGTTCCCTAATCTGTGGTTCTCCAGCTATATAAAAACTACAACTTTGATCATGGCCATGATGGGAGTCGGAGTTTCAAACAGCTGGAAGCTTCTGACCAGCACTCTAGAGCAGCGGTCTTCAACCTGCGGACCTCCAGATGTTGCAAAACTACAACTCCCAGCATGCCCGGACAGCCGTTGGCTGTCCGGGCATGCTGGGAGTTGTAGTTTTGCAACATCTGGAGGTCCGCAGGTTGAAGACCACTGCTCTAGAGCATTGTTTTCCAATCAGTGTGTCTCCAGCTATTGCAAAACTACAACTCCCAGCATGTCTTAACAGCCAAAGGCTGTCTTCATAATAATATGACAAGTAATAATAATAATTATTTCTTCATTTACGTATATAGCATCAACATATTCCAAATTGCTGTACACAGCTAATCAACAGCCGTCTGTCCCCGTTTTTTTAATCCTTATTTTGGTTCTGTTCTTGTGGGCTGTAAACGGATTAAAAACATTTAAAAAAAATCCCATTCAAGTCAATGGAATTTTTTTTACAATTCGTTTACATTCATTTGCACTCATTTCCGTTTTTTTGCCGGCAGAAAAAAACGGCACATGCAGTATTTTTTCTTCCGTCAAAAAAAAACGGAAGAAAAAAACAGATACAGTAAATTTAACATTGAAGTCTATGGAAAAGGGATGAGCCTTTAATGTCATCCGTTTGCATCCGTTTTTTGAGCCGTTGTTACTTCTGAGCATGTTGTGAACAAAAAATTTTTTTTTTCTGGTTTATTAACTGAACGATAATGGATACAAACAGCTAAGGGTGCATTCACACCACGTTTTTGCAATACAGTTCCCGTATCAGGTTTTTGATGAAAAACAGATTCCTCAAAACCTGACTAAACTGTATCAAAACACGTGTACAAATTTCAACCCGTATACAGTTAAAAACCGTATACGGTTTGAAAAATGATGTCCGGTTGCATCCGTTTTTTAAGAAAAAAACGTATACGTTTTTAACTTTTCACTCCCATTTTGAATAAAGTTTCACTTGTTTGATTGAAATTCCAAGAAAAAAAACTGTGCAAAGTCAAAAAACGTATGGTGAAAACCGGACGGAACCGTACCCACATACCATTCTGTACGGTTCCCATTGAATCCCATGTTTTAAAAAAACGTATACGGTTTAATACAGTTTTTCACCCTTACCAAAAACAGTGGTAGGCTATGGTTTTGGGTACGGGAAAAAAAACTGACAAAACCGTACAGGATGCAAAACGGACACAACCTGATGCATCTTTTGGCATACGGTTTTCAATACGGTTCCGTAAGGTTTTTACATTTTTTTTTTTAAAGTCCGTTTTTATTTTTGACGGGAAAAGAACGGGACGGGTCTAGACGGCCGTGTGAACGCAGCCTAACTGGTCCCGGTTTCCATTCTAAATCCACCTACCAATATGTTTCGGAGGAGTCACTCACAAACAAGGGAACATACAAACTCCTTGCAGATGTTGTCCTTGGTGGGATTTGAACCTAAGACTCCAACACTGCAGGACAACAGTGCTGACCCCCGAACCACCCTATTACCCCTAACATAATCAGGGTGATGACATTGCTCTTATAAGTGGAACGCAACTCTTCAAATTGGTTGAATGCGATATTGCAGCTTTATTTTTATTTTTTAATTAAAACATTTTACAGATACCTTTGTATTTTGTGACCACAGCAGAGTTGACGCTCAGCGGCTCCTGGAACGTAACTTGCAGGGTAGTGCTACTGGTAACGGCTAGGCGTACATTGGTTGGAGGATCCGGCACGCCTATTAAACAGCGCAAAAGAATTGGTTACTTTAATGCTTAAAGGGGTACTCCCATGGAAAAAGGGGTACTCCCATGGAAAACTTTTTTTTTTTTTTTTTTTAAATCAACTGGTCCCAGAAAGTTAAACAGATTTGTAAATTACTTCTATTAAAAAATCTGACTCCTTCCAGTACTTTTTAGGGGCTGTATACTACAGAGGAAATGCATTTATTTTTGGATTTCTCTTCTGTCACGAGCACAGTGCTCTCTGCTGACCTCTGCTGTCCATTTTAGGAACTGTTCAGAGCAGGAGAAAATCCCCATAGCAAACATATGCTGCTCTGGACAATTCCTAAAATGGACAGCAGAGGTCAGCAGAGAGCACTGTGGTCGTGACAGAAGAGAAATCCAAAAAGAAAAGCATTTCCCCTAAAAGCTACTGGAAGGATTAAGATTTTTTTAATAGAAGTAATTTACAAATCTGTTTAACTTTCTGGCACCACTTGATTAAAAAAAAAAAAAAAAAAGTTTTCCACGGGAGTACCCCTTTAATTTTTGTAATGGACTTTCTTTCTTCCTTTGTAAATATAGTTCTAGATCAATATATTACTTGACGATAACTACTGTTCACAAATACAATTCTAATTTTTCAAATTCTAACATTCTTTGTTTCCATTCCTCATCACTGTCAAGATCTCTGCTAGCTGTCACTGAATGGAAATATTCTTGTGTAACTGGTCATGTCTGTCTGACACAGTTGCAGGTCCTTTCATTGTCTGTAGCAGTGGTCTCCAAACTGTGGACCTCCAGATGTTACAAAACGACAACTCCTAGCATACCCAGACAGCCAACCATGCTGGAAGTTATGTAAAGGTCAAGGTTACGCCTACTGTACATCTTTTTCCTTATTAGATCCAGATATTGAACCATGTTCTTTTTTACTAATCAGTTTCTATTTTCTTTTTGTCATTTTTGTATTATGTAATTATTATGGGGTGACATCTTGCCTTAGCAGTTTTAACAACATTTATAGATAGGCTTTACGGTAAGCCACAGAAAAGAAGAGACAAGACCTGTCCCATTCACAGGAATTGGAGAAGCTACTGGGCATTCTCTATGACTTTTTAAGAGGTCATTCTGTAGGGAAGGGGCAGGCTGAACTCTGCTGTGAATGGTAGTGGAGCCAGTGTTATTTCTCTACTGGTGACACCTTTCACTGTACTCCTGAGAAGAAAAGCATTACTGGGAAATGATTTGTACAGGACATAATGTCTCAGCTTAGTTGTAGGCCTGGTGGGCAGAATGGAAACTGCACAATTTCTTGACTATTTTCAAATATAGAAAGTAAAATGGAAAAATAGATATATCAGTTTATATCAGTTTTATGTAGATATATCAGTTTTACCACAGCATAGAGAAGGATGCAGAATGAGATGAACTTACGGGCATGCTCAAATCCAGCTTTCATGCGCTTGTAGAGCCGGTATCTCCATTCCCAGGACTTTAGCTGCTTTTCTTTTTCAGAACAATCTGCATTCGGGGCTTCATTAACCACCTGAGCGGTGAGGTCATTCACCCTCTGCTCCGCCTCTTGGACCAAAGTAGATAGATGGAGTGATCTGCTTTCCAAGCTCATAACTACAGAAAGATGGGAATGTTTACAGTATATAATGGCTAGAAAAAAAGGTCTGGTCTTTATTCTAGAAACAGTGCCACTGTTGGTCATATAGGATGTGCCTGGTATTGCAGGTCTGCACCATTAAAGAAGACCTGTTGTATTATCATTAAAAGGGTTACTCCGATGCTCAGCGTTTGGAACAAACTGTACCGAACACTGGAAACGGCATCGGGAGCTCGTGATGTCATAGCCCCGCCCCCTCATTATGTCACACCCCGCCCCCTCAATGCAAGTCTATGGGAGGGGGCGTGACAGCCGTCACGCCCCCTCCCATAGACTTGCATTGAGGGGGCGGGGTGTGACATCATAAGGGGCTATGATGACACGAGCTCCCGGCGCCTGATCCAGCGTTCGGAACAGTTTGTTAAAAAACGGTGAGCAGCGGAGTACCCCTTTAACCCCTTAAGGACCGGAGGTTTTTCCGTTTTTGCATTTTCGTTTTTTGCTCCTTGCCTTTAAAAAATCATAACTCTTTCAAATTTACACCTAAAAATCCATATGATGGCTTATTTTTTGCGCCACCAATTCTACTTTGTAATGACGTCAGTCATTTTGCCCAAAAATCTATGGTGAAGCGGGAAAAAAAATCATTGTGCGACAAAATTTAAAAAAAAACGCTGTTTTGTAACTTTTGGGGGCTTCCGTTTCTACGTAGTAAATTTTTCGGTAAAAATGACACCTGATATGTATTCTGTAGGTCCATACGATTAAAATGATACCCTACTTATATAGGTTTGATTTTGTCGGACTTCTGGAAAAAATCATAACTACATGCAGGAAAATTTATACGTTTAAAATTGTCATCTTCTGACCCCTATAACTTTTTTATTTTTCCGTGTATGGGGCGGTATGAGGGCTCATTTTTTGCGCCGTGATCTGAAGTTTTTAACGGTACCATTTTTGCATTGATAGGACTTATTGATCGCTTTTTATTCATTTTTTCATGATATAAAAAGTGACCAAAAATGCACTATTTTGGACTTTGGAATTTTTTTGCGCGCACGCCATTGACCGTGCGGTTTAATTAACGATATATTTTTATAATTCGGACATTTCCGCACGCGGCGATACCATTTATGTTTATTTTTATTTTTATTTACACTGTGTTTTTTCTTTTATGGGAAAAGGGGGGTGATTCAAACTTTTAATAGGGAAGGGGTTAAATGATGTTTATTCACTTTTTTTTTGCACTTTTTTTTTGCACTTTTTTTTTGCAGTGTTATAGGTCCCATAGGGACCTATAACACTGCACACACTGATCTTTTACATTGATCACTGGTTTCTCATAAGAAACCAGTGATCGATGATTCTGCCGCATGACTGCTCATGCCTGGATCTCAGGCACTGAGCAGTCATTCGGCGATCGGACAGCGAGGAGGCAGGTAGGGGCCCTCCCGCTGTCCTGTCAGCTGTTCGGGATGCCGCGATTTCACCGCGGCTATCCCGAACAGCCCACTGAGCTAGCCGGCATGCTTTCGGTTTCACTTTAGACGCGGCGTTCAACTTTGAACGCCGCGTCTAAAGGGTTAATAGCGCGCGGCACAGCGATCAATGCCGCGCGCTATTAGCCACGGGTCCCGGCCGTTGTTAGAGGCCGGGCCCGACCCGCTATGACGCGGGGCCACGCCGTGGCCCCGCGTTATAGATCGGGAGTGGACACATGACGTTCCAGTACGTCATGTGTCCTTAAGGGGTTAAGTAGCTTAGACTGCCCTGATTACACTCCTTCTTACAGTTACTTTATACACCATCCTGTTCCTGAGATATGATGGTCTATAGTTTGACAATTAGAATCAGTCAGATGGGCGTGAACTTAATTTTAATAATGGCAGTGATGGGCAGCATTATACAGGCAGGGGGGGGGCTTCTAGTAGGCAGACACTCTGCACAATGTACAACATTAACCCCCCCCCCCTCCCCCCCTCATATTCACTCCAATTATTAATATTAAGTTCACGCCCATTTGACTATTCCCTGAAGTGTCAGACAAACTATAAACCCTCATATCTCAGGAACAGAAGGGCGTATCAAGAAACTACAAAAAGATGTATGATCAGAGCACCCTAAGCCATTTAAAGACGTATTTTTGGCCACAGATCCCCTTTAACAAGAATGAGGATGAATTAAAATGAAACATCTATGGCCAAAGTAAGAAGAGGACATGAGCAGAACTTTGCACAGCAGATCTCCCTGTATACTCACAGTGTGGACTCTCCTTTGCTCCCGCCTGCAGCAGTGTCTTCGCAATTGGAGCATTGTTGGTCATAATCGCGATATCCAGCGGTAAGAGCCCCTCGCTATTGGGAGTATTGAGGTCCAGCTCCTCCACACTGTATTGCTTCAATAGTTCTTGTACCCGGTCAAGATCTTGCATTTCCACTGCCTCAAAGAGAGCAGCATTCCCCTGAAACTGCAATGAAGACCACCGATGACATATTTCTGGGGGAGGGGGGGGGGGGTTGCATTGCTTTTAGACATCTCAAATAAAAAATTTAAAAATCAAGCAACTTTGCGAATAATCTTGATTTCCCCCTTAAAGGATAGGAGATAACTATCTGATCACAGGGGTCGACTGCTTGGAGCCCCATGATCTTGAGAACTGGGGCCAGAGTCTCACATCAGAATGAAGCCATTGAAAATAAAGAAAAAATGGCGCTACCCAATGTGGATCTGATGAGGACTCTGTTTGAATTAACATATTAATATAAAATGTTATTGACACAAACAATAATAAAGCAATAAAACATTTGGTGGTAGACTGGCAAAACACATTTCAGAATGAAGCGGCAGGACACATGTGTTGCCGCTCCATTCATTCTTTATGGGAGCTGCAGAGATAAAGAATGAATAAAGGGTCCCACCGCTCCATTCTGATGGGAGACTCGGGTCTCTGTTCTCAAGATCGGGGGAGGCCCATAAGTTAGACCTCCCATTATCAGATAGCTTAAAGGAGTAGTCCAGTGGTGACTCAGTGGTGAACAACTTATCCCCTATCTTAAGGATAGGGGATAAGTTGCAGATCGCGGGGGGTCCGACTGATGGGGCCCCCTGCGATCTCGTGTACGGAGCCCCAACAGCCCGCGGGAAGGGGGCGCGTGTCGACCTCCGCATGAAGCGCCGGCCGACACACCCCCTCAATACAACTCTATGGCAGAGCCGAAGCGCTGCCTTCGGCAATCTCCGGCTCTGCCATAGAGATGTATTGAGGGGGAGTGTCGGCCGTCGCTTCGTGCGGGGGTCGACACCCGCTATCTGGCCGGAGAGCCGGGGCCCCGTACAGAGAGATCGCAGGGGGCCCCAGCGGTCGGACCCCGTGCGATCTCAAATTTATCCCCTATCCTTAGGATAGGGGATAAGTTTTGCACCACTGGACTACCCCTTTAAATGGGCACTGTCAGATACAAAAACTTTTGATATGTTGTAAAGCATGTATAACCAATAGGTTTTGCTTTTGCTTTCATTAGAAAATATTCAGTATTTCATACTGAAAAAGCCAGTCAAACAACTGCCCCCCCCCCCCTGCCTGCTTGGACACATACTAGTCCTGCTGTGTCCGTGCATCATCACCTATGTCATGGACACACTTCCTTGATTGACAGCTGTGAGCGCAGGGCTCAGAGCTGGAGGAAAAATCCTCCCACTGTCAGCTTGTGTCCCGCTACTGTCAGTGAGGACAAGCTGGGAGTTGTAGTTTTGCTAATGGGATGTGAGCAGACAGCATACTGAGGGAGGGGCGGAGACCTGCACAGTGAGGCCACACCCCCTCCCTTTGGGAGTAATTCAGACTAGTGACAAATTAAAAGTGTAATAAAAAAATAAATAAAGGTGCTAGACACATGCAACTAACAATTATTAATCAATTATTAATCGATGAATCTATTCTTTGTTTCAGCCCAACGATACCTGTGTCTGATCCATGGTCCGGTTCCCCTGTTACTTCCTCCGTCTGTGCTGACAAAAACACTGCTGGGCCTCACTGCCATCAGGCTTGGGGAATGAAGCTCCGCCGGCGCCCAAACGGAGGAAGTAACAGGTGAACCGGACCACGGGCCGGACACAGGTAAGGTAGGGCTAATACAACAAATCAATTAATCGATTACTAATGGATAAAATGAATCGTTAGCTGCAGCCCTTTTATAAAGGATTGTTTTTGTGGGACAGGTTGTACTTTTTAATGGCCCCATTTATTTTACCTTATAATGGAATAAAATAAAATATATATATATATATATATATATATATATATATATATATATTTATACAGTGGTCCCTCAAGTTACAATATTAATTGGTTCCAGGACGACCATTGTATGTTGAAACCATTGTATGTTGAGACCAGAACTCTATGGAAAACTGGTAATTGGTTCTAAAGGCACAAAAATGTCATCCAAAAATAGGAAAAACTGAGGATTAAAGAAAAATAAGTAGATAACTAATATAGATAAAGCAAATCCTTACATATAAAAGTAAGAAAGATCTGCTGGGAGCTGTAAATTACTGTCTATGTCAGTGTTTCCCAAGCAGGGAGCCTCCAGCTGTTGCAAAACTACAACTTTCAGCATGCCCGGACAGCCAAAGGCTGTACAGGCATGCTGGGAGTTGTAGTTTTGCAACAGCTGGGGGTACTCTGCTTGGGAAAACACTGGTCTATGTAGAGGAAAGGAGCTTCTTCGGGGTCCTGTACAGTACACAAAGTGTCCCAAAAAAGTAACATGGAGCCGCCCTCACCTGGTGTCCAAAGGAGCAGGTAACCCTGGGACAGGTAAAGTGTACAGAACATGTTATTCCTCCCTGTACTGTAGGGGGCACTACCAGACACCAGTCAGTGCATACACTTCAGTAATACAGGTAAAGAGTAGTACAGAACATGTAGTACCTCACTGTACTGTAGGGGGTGCTACCAGACACCAGTCAGTGCATACGCTTCAGTAATACAGGGGTTTTACCAGTGAATGCCCATTCTGATTGGTCAGTTCTTCCGGCCATTGACAGGTATCACAGATCTGGACTGTCGTACATTGTATGTTGAGTCTGGTTTCAAGTTACAATGGTCCAGATTAGACCATTGTATGTTGAAACTATTGTATGTTGAGGCCATTGTAAGTTGAGGGATCACTGTATCTATATATATAAATTTGTAGAGTGAAATGGGAGGAAACTATTCTAGATTTTGAGGGGTTTACTATAAAGTATAAATGATCCTGTTAAAGCATCACTGTAATTTCAATAAATGTTATAAGTTTAGATGGCACTGGGACCAGCTCCTGGCACCTACTGCGATCACAAATAATAACCAAATTATATATCAACTCCCCGGATGGCAGCTGCGTCCAACCTGTTCTGTCCACAGACCAATGTTACCCAACCAGGGCGCCTCCAGCTGGGCAACACTGCCATAGACTGTGAAAAGGTCGGATTTGACTGACAGTCGGGGAGTGAGGCACCTGCAATCTAAACTTTTGACTTGTCTGGGCAACATGTCAAATGTTTATTTCAATGACAGTGACACTTTAACTTTAGGGATCAGAACCATACCAAATGTATGTGGATTTTGTGATATTTTACTACTTTAAAAAAATGTATAATAGCTTTGCCCCATATTCAGACTCCTATACATTTTGTGCTTTTCTGTCTATGGAACTGTATTAGGGCTTGTTTTTTGCAGGGTGAGCTGTAGTTTTTATTAGTACTGCTTTTAGTATTTACAACTTTTTGATCACTTTTTAATCTCTCTTATTTGGAGGCAGAGTGACCAAAAGACAACAATTCTTAATGTTCACCTTGTGGGATAAATAAGTTTTTATTTTTGTGGCTCAGCTGTTTTAGGACAGGACACTATTTACAATCATTACTTCCGATATCGCAATGCAGTGTTACAAATCTCAGGTAACATGACCCAAGTCAATGTAAAGCCCTATCCTTATATTCATAGTATCTTTACTCCTATGGTCAGTTTTACTTGTGCATAAAACAGGCAAATGTGTGATGTGCAATTCACTTTTGAGTATTTTAGGACTATGGACGGCAGTGATGGGTCATACTGTGGACATACAAGGCAAGATTTCCGCAGCCTCTCCTTTTCATTCCGCGCTGCTAAGCTGCTTTCATCAAAAGACGTGTAGTTGACTCTGAATTTCCCCGACAGGTTTCTGTAGAGTCTCTTGGCAGCATTGGGTGATGAGGGCCCTGACGGCTTCTTGGTCTGTCCCATCTGGAAATCCCTCATCTGCTGTGTCATTTTTGGTGAGGACGACCTTAATGTGAAAAACAACGTAAGTATAAGAGAATGTACTCTTTAAATGGGCACTGTCAATTTGAAAACTTTTATATATTGTACATCTAGACAAAATATTAACCTTTCTAATATACTTTATAAAAAAAAATGTTATCTCCTTTTTATAGAAATCATGGATTATAAAAAAAAAGACAACTAAGGGTCCCCAAACCATCCAGAGCATAATCCTGTCCGGCTGCAGCATCATCTTTGTCCCAGCGGAAGCACAGGCAAGGACAAAGTCCCGTGAATGAGGGCAGGACTAGCACTTCCCTGTGCTCACTCCTGTCCTATCAGACTGCAGCAGAAAACCGAGAGGAGGGGGTTTCAGAGCAGCCTGCAGTGATTGGATGAAGAGACCAAACACAGCACAGCAGACTCAGGGAGGCAGTGAATGCCTGGTGAGTGAGGGCGGGCTCAGTACTTGCCTTGGACAGGCCCCTTCCTGAGCAGTGGATGTCAGAATGAGTGAGCAGCAGAACAGAGGGACGTGTAAGCCAAATACAGAAGCTAGACACATAAAGACATATATAGCATATTTCTGTGATATGACAGCTATGCTGTAAGACAGACCTGACCACTGAATAAGTAGCAACATTTATTTTCGTCCTGTTAGAATCCTGCAAAATAACAAACACCAGACAGAAACCCAATGGATCCCTATTAAAGTCCATTGGGGTCTCTCGGGATCCTTTGGTGTTCATCATCCAGCTCAGTTTACTCCTCCAGATTTAGCTCATTCTTGTCTGATTGGCTTCTGTGTATAAGCACAAGCCCTGGACAAAACAAAGTAAGTAGTAAGTGCATGGAAAGCTGGCCTGACCGAATGTAGATAAACTACCCAACTAAGCCAACAGCGAGTAAAGAAAGCCGCTCATCCGTCAGCCTTTATGTATGATCCCTTTTACCTGAATACGCGTGGCTCAATTGTAATCTTTGTTTAATAAGACCTATATCCGAAGCCCAGGATCAGCGGCGGTACATAGAATTTGTTCCTCAGATGTATACACAGTTAGGACATTCTATATACATGTGGCGCAGGAAGATGACCTCATGAACACATTTATTACAGAGCAGTGTCACAACACATCTTATTCCCCCTAGAAATGTTATGGTAAGGCTGGCACCCCTTAATCTGATATACCCCTATGTGATTTACAGTAGCAGACGGGATAGCGTTGTTTTTTTTTTTTCTTCATTTGTTGACTGTCTTTGTGCCAGACTAGGTATGGAGCGCTCTGTCAGACTGTCTCACTCGGATAAGACTCAGAGAACAAGTGGAGGGGGGGGGGGGTTAATAACTCAAACATATCCCAATAAGAACTCGTGTGCCCCTGCAAGAATTTGTTCTGGAGACGGTGCCACTTCAAACCATTTAAATACGGCACCAGGGGAGACGTGTGAGAATTCCACCGACTGTCTCCATAGAAAGCAGGTCTATAATGTGGCCTATACTCTACTGCCCATCTAGGGGGCACGCCACTCAGAAGCCATCGCCCCGGTGGCCCCTGTTGCGCATCGGCACTATATAAAGCGCCCAATAATGCAGGTTTACATTGACCATGCTAATTGTAGAAGCCATACCCAGTCTGGGGAACAGGTGGCCAATAATCTGGCTAATTGCTGTATATTTTGGGGCTCAGATTGCCTTTCTATGGATGTCCTTTTGCAGTAGAGCTCAGATAATTCTCCCTCTCAGACATTGGCTGCTGTCTTGTTCTATAGCCCGGCTATGTCCTACACCCCTCCCTTCTGTTCCCTCGTGGCCGGTACAAGTTCATGCTAAATATGGCTACTTTCATTCTCCAGGGTGAAACTTGAACCTCGGCACCAGGCTGACTGGAATCGGCACAGGGTCGGGGTGACGAGGACCACACATTCCCAGTTTATACACTCCCCTGGCCCGGCTTGTAGAAAAAAAAAAAAAATATATATATATATATATATATATATATATGTATATATCCCTTTATTTCCAAGGCCTTAGCAGTATATAGCAGATGGTGGTCATCAGGCCTCTATACGGGGCCGCATATCACTAGGAGACAAATAACACTGCCCAATGTATTTCTAATGGTGAATAACTAAAAGTTTATTCACTGTATAATGAAAAGTTTTGCATTCTTTGTAATTCGTTTTCTGTTTTTTATTTGTTTTAGTTTTTTTTTACAATTTTTAAACTCTTCTTGCTGTCAGCGAATGGGAAAATTCTATATTTTTTAAACAGAGATTGATACACTGATACACTGTACCTTTAGGTACCCACGTTATGCCCCCAATTGTTTTGATTAATGCAGGACAGTCCCTATTATGGGACTATTTCCTGCTTTCCCGCTTATCCCTACCTCTTTCCCACTTACCTCCAAACCATTCCGGATACAGCCGGACATTCACAATTTTAGGGTAACAGTCCCACATATGAATGAATGACCATTCAGCTAAAAGCTCTTTCTCTCTCTCAATCCCCGCATACACATAAACATTCAGCACATCCGAGCATGCATGTCTTCGGAATGGAGTGGGGAAGGGTAAGCCGCTGTCAGAGTCCTCTAGCAGAGGCCTATCTCTCTGAGAACAAAGGCTTTCTAATGCAGGCTAGTTTGGATCGAAATCGCTGTTTCCAAACCAGTGTGCCTCCGGCCGCTGCAAAGCTGCAACTCCCAGCATGCCCGGACAGCCGAAGGCTGTCCGGGCATGCTGGAAGTTGTAGTTTTGCAACAGCTGGAGGCACACTGGTTGGGATCCACATCAATGTCCACATCCAACAGCTGGAGGCACACTGGTTGGGATCCACATCGATGTCCACATCCAACAGCTGGAGGCGCACTGGTTGGGATCCACATCGATGTCCACATCCAACAGCTGGAGGCGCACTGGTTGGGATCCACACCGATGTCCACATCCAACAGCTGGAGGCACACTGGTTGGGATCCACATCGATGTCCACATCCAACAGCTGGAGGCACACTTGTTGGGATCCACATCAATGTCCACATCCAACAGATGGAGGCACACTTGTTGGGATCCACATCAATGTCCACATCCAACAGCTGGAGGCACACTGGTTGGGATCCACATCAATGTCCACATCCAACAGCTGGAGGCACACTGGTTGGGATCCACATCAATGTCCACATCCAACAGCTGGAGGCACACTGGTTGGGATCCACATCAATGTCCACATCCAACAGCTGGAGGCACACTGGTTGGGATCCACATCAATGTCCACATCCAACAGCTGGAGGCACACTGGTTGGGATCCACATCAATGTCCACATCCAATCTAGCAACGCAAATTCAGATGTGAAATAGTGAAAGAAATTAAATATAGGGTTAAATATAGGCATATGCGGGGATACCTCTGCTATATGGGCAGGGCACACACACTGTTGGCCTAATGCTGTAGTCCTTGACCTTATAATTTGGGAGCAGGGTCACCACCTCACCAGTAATTGTCCAGCCTGCCAGACAACAATATTGGAAGGGTTAAAAGTTTTCTATGGTAATACCACCAGGAATGATAACATTAAAGGGGTATTCCAGGATTGTTTTTATTTGAAAGTAAAGTTAGTGTAGTTCATAATATAGTGTCTGTACCTGTGTTTGATGGTGGTCTTCCAATTCCTATGTGATCTTTGCCCAAATCTTTATTTTTAACATCATACAAAATGAGTGTTGTCTCAGGTTTTCCCAGGATGCTGTGTGGCCCGAGACATTACATCACTAGTCAGGTGTTCAGAGGGAGCCTGTTCTGCTTTAATGGGTGGAGCGACCACTGAGCGGGAGGGAGATCATTCTGCAAGTAATTGTATTTTTTCAACAGCTGGAGGCACCCTGGATGGAAAACACTGGTCTTGTGCATGGGATGCAGCTCATTTGCGCTTCAAAGAGTGGGGTGACTTATGTGTGGGAGGGAGAAAAGTGACCTCACACTTACAAACAAGGAATAATGGGACTTGTAGTTGAAGTAAGGAACCCCAACAGGAAATACCCAGTTTAGAAAAAGATAGCAACAGCATTCTGGAAATCTCACAACATAGCCATTTAGCCCCAAAGCAGATCATTCCTAAGCATGTCCATTACTGTCTGCCAGGTATATGCTAAAATCCCCTTATGGTGGAGAACGCCTTTAACCCTCTATTGCTCCAGACCACCCGGGTAGCCCACATTACCCTTCTATTGTCCTAGACCACCAGGGCAGCTCTCATTAACAGTCTACTGTTCTACACCACCAGGGATTCTCACATTAAAGGGGTATTCCAGAATAATTTTTTTTATTTGACTATGGTACGGGGGCCGTAAAGTTAGTGTAGTCCATAATATAGTGTCTGTACCTGTGTGTGACGGTTTTCTCACAATTCTTCTGCGATTTTCACCCCAATATTTATTTTTATCAGCATACAAAATGACTGTTGTCTCAGATTTTTCCCAGGTTGCAGTGCGGCCAAGACCTGACATCACTAGTCAGCTGATGACAGGGAGCCTGTCTGCTTCAATGGGTGGAGGGATCGCTTGGTGGGAGAGAGATCAATCTGCAGCAGCTGTAGGCACCCTGGTTGAAAACCACAGGTCTTTTGAATGGATGCAGAACCACACGTCTTTTGAATGGATGCAGCTCATTTATAGCTGATGTGTGGGAGGGAGGAAAATGGAATTATGGGATTTGTAGGCAAAAAAGAAAACTCATACAGGAACTACCAGGTCACAAAAAGCTAGCCACAGTGTTATGGTAATCTCACAACATAGCCATTTAGCCCCAAGACAAGCGCAGATCCTTCCTAAGCCTGTCCATTACTGTCTGCCAGGCACGTACTAAAATCCTCTTATGGTGGAGAACCCCTTTAACCCTTTACTGCCCTAGACCACCCAGGATGTTTGCATTACCCCTTTGCTGCCCTATACAAGGCATTCTCACATTTATTATCTACTGCCCTAGAACATCAGGGATGCTCATTTAACCCTCTACTGAACTAGACTACCAGGGATTTTTACATTAACCCCTCTACTTCCCTAGACCACCTGGAAGGCCTACATTACCCCTCTACTGCTCTAGACCACCAGGGATGGTCAAGTTAGCCCTCGCTTGCCCTAAACACCCTGAGATGTTTACATTAACCATCTACTGCCCTAGACAATCAGGAATGCTCACATTAACTCCCTACTGCTCTAGACCACCAGGGAAGCTTTAATTGGTCTCTTCATTGCCCTAGACCACCAGGGACTAGGAATTCTCACATTTATCACTTCACTGCCCTAGACCACCAGGCATCTTTCAAGTCCCTAGGCCCAAAGATATTAGATAATAACAAGTCAGATAACCCAAGATGGCGCCCCTTTTTATGCAGCCAATATTCTTTGGAAAAGATTGCCACTCTACTTGGAGACCATGTCTGACATGGTGCATACTGGGAAGATCTACATGAGTTCTGTGATGGTAACATGGACTACAGATCTGGATACGATCCATTTAAAAATCACAAAGAATTATTTCTTAAAATGTAGAATTGTAAGCACAGTGGGGAAGCCGGAGAGAAGATCTGGGATACTGGGGCAGCGACTGAATGACAGCGCTGTTATAGATG
Organism: Hyla sarda; assembly: GCF_029499605.1. Taxonomy (NCBI): domain Eukaryota; kingdom Metazoa; phylum Chordata; class Amphibia; order Anura; family Hylidae; genus Hyla; species Hyla sarda. The sequence continues at coordinate 200,457,617 of NC_079196.1, read as the reverse complement.
TTTCTATGGTGATGGGAGCTGCTGGAGCGGCTTATTAACATACGATGAGGCTGCTGGGGGCATACATGGAAGCAACGTTATGGGAGCCAGAGGCTGACCCATATGACATGCTATATAGCTCTCATTAGCATCTTCTCTCCTATATGCCTCAAGGATGGGAAACCTATTTAGGGAACAGAATATGATGACAAATATATTATTTCTGAGCCAGTGCAGTTATCTTTCCCTTTATCTCCTTCTCAGCCAATTGTTGTTTGTTGTTCACAGTGAGAATACAAGAGGCTATACACTGGAACTCTGCTGACTGCTCTGGAAATTCTCTATAATTAGATACCTAATATATATATATATATATATATATATATACACACAACTCAACATATGTATGTAGGTATGTGTGTGTATGTATGTAAGTATGTATGTACAGTAAATACGTAGGTATGTGTGTGTGTAGGTATGTATGTGTGTGTGTAGGTATGTATGCGTGTAGGTATGTATGTGTGTAGGTATGTATGCGTGTAGGTATGTGTGTGTAGGTATGTATGCGTGTAGGTATGTATGCGTGTAGGTATGTGTGTGTGTAGGTATGTATGTGTGTAGGTATATATGTGTGTAGGTATGTGTGTGTAAGTATGTGTGTGTGTGTAGGTATGTGTGTGTAGGTATGTGTGTAGGTATGTATGTGTGTGTAGGTATGTATGTGTGTGTGTGTAGGTATGTATGCGTGTAGGTATGTATGCGTGTAGGTATGTATGCGTGTAGGTATGTATGCGTGTAGGTATGTATGCGTATAGGTATGTATGCGTGTAGGTATGTGTGTGTAGGTATGTATGCGTGTAGGTATGCGTGTAGGTATGTATGCGTGTATGTATGTATGCGTGTAGGTATGTGTGTGCGTAGGTATGTATGTGTGTAGGTGTGTGTGTAGGTATGTGTGTGTAGGTATGTGTGTGTAGGTATGTGTGTGTATAGGTATGTGTATGTAGGTATGTGTAGGTATGTATGCGTGTAGGTATGTGTGTGTAGGTATGTATGTGTAGGTATGTATGTGTGTAGGTATGTATGCGTGCAGGTATGTGTGTGTGTAGGTATATATGCGTGTAGGTATGTGTGTGTAGGTATGTATGTGTGTAGGTATGTATGTGTGTAGGTATGTATGTATGCATGTAGGTATGTGTGTGTGTAGGTATGTGTGTGTGTAGGTATGTGTGTGTGTAGGTATGTATGTGTGTAGGTATGTATGTGTGTGTGTAGGTATGTGTGTGTGTAGGTATGTATGTGTGTAGGTATGTATGTGTGTAGGTATGTATGTGTGTAGGTATGTATGTGTGTAGGTGTGTATGTATGCGTGTAGGTATGTGTGTGTGTAGGTATGTGTGTGTGTAGGTATGTATGTATGCGTGTAGGTATGTGTGTGTGTAGGTATGTATGTATGCGTGTAGGTATGTGTGTGTGTAGGTATGTATGTGTGTAGGTATGTATGTGTGTAGGTATGTATGTGTGTATGTATGTATGTATGCGTGTAGGTATGTGTGTGTGTACGTATGTATGTGTGTAGGTATGTATGTATGCGTGTAGTTATGTGTGTGTAGGTATGTATGTGTGTAGGTATGTATGTGTGTAGGTATGTATGTATGTATGCGTGTAGGTATGTGTGTGTGTAGGTATGTATGTGTGTAGGTATGTATGTGTGTAGGTATGTATGTATGCGTGTAGGTATGTGTGTGTGTAGGTATGTATGTGTGTAGGTATGTATGTATGTATGCGTGTAGGTATGTGTGTGTAGGTATGTATGTGTGTAGGTATGTATGTATGCGTGTAGGTATGTGTGTGTGTGTAGGTATGTATGTGTGTAGGTATGTATGCGTGTAGGTATGTATGTGTGTAGGTATGTATGCGTGTAGGTATGTGTGTGTGTAAGTATGTGTGTGTAGGTATGTGTGTGTGTAAGTATGTGTGTGTAGGTATGTGTGTGTGTAGGTATGTGTGTGTGTAGGTATGTATGTGTGTAGGTATGTATGCGTGTAGGTATGTGTGTGTGTAGGTATGTATGTGTGTAGGTATGTATGTATGCGTGTAGGTATGTGTGTGTGTAGGTATGTATGTGTGTAGGTATGTATGTGTGTAGGTATGTATATATATATGTATGTATATGTGTAGATACTCGAACTCTGCTGACGGTTTTGGAAATTGTCTATAATTAGACACCTAATGCATATATATATATATATATATATATATATATATATATATATGTGATGTCTTGTACACATTCAAGGCACCCAGTGCCAGAGGAAGCAAAACAACCCCAAAACATCATTGACCTCCACCATATTTCACTGTAGGTACTGTGTTCTTTCCTTTGTAGGCCTCATTCCGTTTTCGGTAAACAGCAGAATGATGTGCTTTACCAAAAAGGTCTATCTTGGTCTCATCTGTCCACAAGACGTTTTCCCTGAAGGATTTTGGTTACTCAAGTTCATTTTGGCAAAATGTAGTCTTGCTTTTTTATGTCTCTGTGTCAGCAGTGGGGTCCTCCTGAGTCATCTCCATAGTGGGGTCCTCCTGGGTCTCCTGCCATAGCGTTTCATTTCATTTAAATGTTGACGGATAGTTCGCGCTGACACTGATGCTCCCTGAGCCTGCAGGACAGCTTGAATATCTTTGGAACTTGTTTGGGGCTGCTTATCCACCATCCGGACTATCCTGTGTTGACACCTTTCATCAATTTTTCTCTTCCGTCCACGCCCAGGGAGATTAGCTACAGTGCCATGTGTTGCAAACTTCTTGATAATGTTGCACACTGTGAAAAAAGGCAAATCTAGATCCTTGGAGATGGACTTGTAACCTTGAGATTGTTAAAATGATTCCACAATTTTGGTTCTCAAGTCCTCAGAGAGTTCTCTTCTCCTCTTTCTGTTGTCCATGCTTAGTGTGGCACACAGACACACAATGCAAAGACTAAGTGAACTTCTCTCCTTTTTATTTGCTTTCAGGTGTGATTTTTATATTGTCCACACCTGTTACTTGCCACAGGTGAGTTTAAAGGAGCATCACATGCTTGAAAAAATCTTATTTTCCACAATTTTGAAAGGGTGCCAATAATTTTGTGCAGCCTATTTTTGGAGTTTGGTGACATTATGTCCAATTTGCTTTTTTTCCTCCTTTTTTTGGTTTAGTTCCAATACACACAAAGGAAATAAACATGTGTATAGCAAAACATGTGTTACTGCAATCCTTTTCTGTAAGAAATACTTCATTTTCTAGAAAAATTTCAGGGGTGCCAACATTTACGGCCAAGACTGTATATAAAACTGAATGTATGTATGTAGGTGTGTGTTTGTATGTATGTAGGTGTGTGTTTGTATGTATGTATGTACATGTGTGTTTGTATGTATGTATGTAGATGTGTGTTTGTATGTATGTATGTAGGTGTGTGTTTGTATGTATGTATGTATGTAGATGTGTGTTTGTATGTATGTAGGTGTGTGTTTGTATGTATGTATGTAGATGTGTGTTTGTATGTATGTAGGTGTGTGTTTGTATGTATGTATGTAGATGTGTGTTTGTATGTATGTATGTAGGTGTGTGTTTGTATGTATGTATGTAGGTGTGTGTTTGTATGTATGTATGTAGATGTGTGTTTGTATGTATGTAGGTGTGTGTTTGTATGTATGTAGGTGTGTGTTTGTATGTATGTAGGTGTGTGTTTGTATGTATGTAGGTGTGTGTTTGTATGTATGTATGTATGTAGGTGTGTGTTTGTATGTATGTATGTAGGTGTGTGTTTGTATGTATGTATGTATGTATGTAGGTGTATGTATGTATGTATGTATGTATGTAGGTGTGTGTTTGTATGTATGTATGTAGATGTGTGTTTGTATGTATGTATGTATGTAGATGTGTGTTTGTATGTATGTAGGTGTGTGTTTGTATGTATGTAGGTGTGTGTTTGTATGTATGTAGGTGTGTGTTTGTATGTATGTATGTAGGTGTGTGTTTGTATGTATGTATGTAGATGTGTGTTTGTATGTATGTAGGTGTGTGTTTGTATGTATGTAGGTGTGTAGATGTGTGTGGGTATGTATATGTATGTAGGTGTGTGTTTGTATGTATGTAGGTGTGTGTTTGTATGTATGTATGTAGGTGTGTGTTTGTATGTATGTAGATGTGTGTATGTATGTATGTAGATGTGTGTTTGTATGTATGTAGGTGTGTGTTTGTATGTATGTAGGTGTGTGTTTGTATGTATGTAGGTGTGTGTTTGTATGTATGTAGGTGTGTGTTTGTATGTATGTATGTAGGTGTGTGTTTGTATGTATGTATGTAGGTGTGTGTTTGTATGTATGTATGTATGTATGTAGATGTGTGTTTGTATGTATGTAGGTGTGTGTATGTATGTATGTGTATAGATGTGTGTAGGTATGTATGTAGGTGTGTTTGTATGTACGTATGTAGGTGTGTAGTTGTGTGTGGGTATGTATATGTATGTAGGTGTGTGTTTGTATGTATGTATGTGTGTAGATGTGTGTGGGTATGTGTATGTATGTGTGTGTGTGTGTTTGTATGTATGTATGTGTGTAGATGTGTGTGGGTATGTGTAGGTATGTGTGTGGGTATGTGTATGTATGTGTGTGTGTGTGTGTTTGTATGTATGTATGTGTGTAGATGTGTGTGGGTATGTATATGTATGTAGGTGTGTGTTTGTATGTATGTAGGTGTGTGTTTGTATGTATGTATGTGTGTAGATGTGTGTGGGTATGTGTATGTATGTGTGTGTGTGTGTGTGTGTGTTTGTATGTATGTATGTGTGTAGATGTGTGTGGGTATGTATATGTATGTAGGTGTGTGTTTGTATGTATGTAGGTGTGTGTTTGTATGTATGTATATGTGTAGATGTGTGTGGGTATGTGTATGTATGTGTGTGTGTGTGTGTTTGTATGTATGTATGTGTGTAGATGTGTGTGGGTATGTATATGTATGTAGGTGTGTTTGTATGTATGTAGGTGTGTGTGTGTTTGTATGTATGTATGTGTGTAGATGTGTGTCGGTATGTGTATGTATGTGTGTGTGTGTTTGTATGTATGTATGTATGTATGTGTGTAGATGTGTGTGGGTATGTGTAGGTATGTGTGTGGGTATGTGTATGTATGTGTGTGTGTGTTTGTATGTATGTATGTATGTGTGTAGATGTGTGTGGGTATGTATATGTATGTAGGTGTGTGTTTGTATGTATGTAGGTGTGTGTTTGTATGTATGTATGTGTGTAGATGTGTGTGGGTATGTGTATATGTGTGTGTGTGTTTGTATGTATGTATGTATGTGTGTAGATGTGTGTGGGTATGTATATGTATGTAGGTGTGTGTTTGTATGTATGTATGTAGGTGTGTGTTTGTATGTATGTATGTGTGTAGATGTGTGTGGGTATGTGTATGTATGTGTGTGTGTGTGTTTGTATGTATGTATGTGTGTAGATGTGTGTGGGTATGTATATGTATGTAGGTGTGTGTTTGTATGTATGTAGGTGTGTGTTTGTATGTATGTATGTGTGTAGATGTGTGTGGGTATGTGTATGTATGTGTGTGTGTGTGTTTGTATGTATGTATGTATGTGTGTAGATGTGTGTGGGTATGTGTAGGTATGTGTGTGGGTATGTGTATGTATGTGTGTGTGTGTTTGTATGTATGTATGTGTGTAGATGTGTGTGGGTATGTATATGTATGTAGGTGTGTGTTTGTATGTATGTAGGTGTGTAGTTGTGTGTGGGTATGTATATGTATGTAAGTTTAAATGGCTGGAGAAATTTCAATGAAACTTGGTACACATATTATTAATATGTCAAATAAGTTACATCACCCCTCGCCCACCCCTGTGATGGTCATGGTTCTTGTCTATGTAAGTCCTATGCAAGTCTATGGGACTTCCGATACATCTCCTGATCGTGTTACTCTGGGGCTGCAGAGATTGCTCGGGACTTTTAAAAATAAAATATTTTCACAAATATATGCGCAACGCAAAGTAGTGATCATCACATTTAGTACATGGTGACACACCAACTAATGTTTCTCAACCAGGGTGCCTCCAGCTGTTGCAAAACTACAACTCCCAGCATGCCCAGACAGCCAAAAGCTGCCCAGGCATGCAGGCAATTGTCGTTTTGCAGCAGCAGGACACACCCTGTGCTTTAAACACTGCTTTTTTCCCCAAAAACAGCACCACTCTTGTCCCCAGGTTGTACTGTTGCAGCTCAGATCCATTGAAGCGAATAGAGCAGAGTTGTAATGCCACACATGACCTGTAGAGAATTGTGGCGCTGTTGGTGATAGAAAGCAGCTAGGTTTCTGTAATAATGGATAACCAGAACGAGACGATACATAAGTATAAATGTTTATATTTTGGTGACTACAGTAGATGTGTCAGATGCTTCCCCGTCCTGTCCCACATTTTCCTAATCATCGGAGTCCGGTCAGACTAGGAGACAGCTTGTACCGCAGCGACACAATCTGTTCCTTCGCTGCAGACCACTCAGGCAACACATTTCTGCTGATAATCTTTGTGACTATTCCAAGACGTAGGAAGAGGACTGCCTGCTGAAATGTATATGAAGACAAGACTTCTCGCTCGCGACTGAAGCTAAATATTGACACTGGACACGATGATGGAGGCGCCTAACTAGAAGTCCTGGGGGGCCCAAAATAAGAAATGAGCCCCAACAATACTGACTGTAAACTGAAATGTAGGAATGAACATAGCAAAGAAGACGAATGGCATAGTAGAAAGACACACAATACAAAACAAATTTTTCCACACCTGAATGGGATGCGCCCCTCAACCACTGCGCCCCATAATAATACTGCAGCAGCTATCACCCCCCATGATAGAAGTTATACTGTACGAAAGGACTAGATGTTCATATAGCATTCTACAACTCAACTGGAGTGCCCAATATACAGTGGGGAGCCCAATATACAGTGGGGAGCCCAATATACAGTGGGGTGCACAATATACAATAGGGAGCCCAATATACAGTGGGGAGCCCAATATACAGTGGGGAGCACAATATACAGTGGGGAGCCCAATATACAATGGGGAGCCCAATATACAGTGGGGAGCCCAATATACAGTGGGGAGCCCAATATACAGTGGGGAGCCCAATATACAGTGGGGAGCCCAATATACAGTGGGGAGCCCAATATACAGTGGGGAGCCCAATATACAGTGGGGAGCCCAATATACAGTGGGGAGCCCAATATACAGTGGGGAGCCCAATATACAGTGGGGAGCCCAATATACAGTGGGGAGCCCAATATACAGTGGGGAGCCCAATATACAGTGGGGAGCCCAATATACAGTGGGGAGCCCAATATACAATAGGGAGCCCAATATACAGTGGGGAGCCCAATATACAGTGGGGAGCCCAATATACAGTGGGGTGCACAATATACAGTGGGGAGCCCAATATACAATGGGGAGCCCAATATACAGTGGGGAGCCCAATATACAGTGGGGAGCCCAATATACAGTGGGGTGCACAATATACAGTGGGGAGCCCAATATACAATAGGGAGCCCAATATACAGTGGGGAGCACAATATACAGTGGGGAGCCCAATATACAGTGGGGAGCCCAATATACAATAGGGAGCCCAATATACAGTGGGGAGCACAATATACAGTGGGGAGCCCAATATACAGTGGGGAGCACAATATACAGTGGGGAGCCCAATATACAGTGGGGAGCCCAATATACAATAGGGAGCCCAATATACAGTGGGGAGCACAATATACAGTGGGGAGCCCAATATACAGTGGGGAGCACAATATACAGTGGGGAGCCCAATATACAGTGGGGAGCCCAATATACAGTGGGGAGCACAATATACAATAGGGAGCCCAATATACAGTGGGGAGCCCAATATACAGTGGGGAGCCCAATATACAGTGGGGAGCCCAATATACAGTGGGGAGCCCAATATACAGTGGGGTTCACAATATACAGTGGGGAGCCCAATATACAGTGGGGAGCCCAATATACAGTGGGGAGCCCAATATACAGTGGGGAGCCCAATATACAGTGGGGTGCACAATATACAGTGGGGAGCCCAATATACAGTGGGGAGCCCAATATACAGTGGGGAGCACAATATACAATAGGGAGCCCAATATACAGTGGGGAGACCAATATACAATGGGGAGCCCAATATACAATAGGGAGCCCAATATACAGTGGGGAGCCCAATATACAATAGGGAGCCCAATATACAGTGGGGTGCACAATATACAGTGGGGAGCCCAATATACAGTGGGGAGCACAATATACAGTGGGGAGCACAATATACAGTGGGGAGCCCAATATACAATAGGGAGCCCAATATACAGTGGGGTGCACAATATACAGTGGGGTGCACAATATACAGTGGGGTGCACAAATACAGTGGGGTGCACAATATACAGTGGGGAGCACAATATACAGTGGGGTGCACAATATACAATAGGGAGCACAATATACAATAGGGAGCACAATATACAGTGGGGAGACCAATATACAGTGGGGAGCCCAATATACAGTGGGGAGCCCAATATACAGTGGGGAGCCCAATATACAGTGGGGAGCCCAATATACAGTGGGGAGCCCAATATACAGTGGGGTGCACAATATACAGTGGGGAGCCCAATATACAATAGGGAGCCCAATATACAGTGGGGAGCCCAATATACAGTGGGGAGCCCAATATACAGTGGGGAGCCCAATATACAATAGGGAGCCCAATATACAGTGGGGAGCACAATATACAGTGGGGAGCCCAATATACAGTGGGGAGCACAATATACAGTGGGGAGCCCAATATACAGTGGGGAGCACAATATACAGTGGGGAGCACAATATACAATAGGGAGCCCAATATACAGTGGGGAGCCCAATATACAGTGGGGAGCCCAATATACAGTGGGGAGCCCAATATACAGTGGGGAGCCCAATATACAGTGGGGAGCCCAATATACAGTGGGGTGCACAATATACAGTGGGGAGCCCAATATACAATAGGGAGCCCAATATACAGTGGGGAGCCCAATATACAGTGGGGAGCCCAATATACAGTGGGGAGCCCAATATACAATAGGGAGCCCAATATACAGTGGGGAGCACAATATACAGTGGGGAGCCCAATATACAGAGGGGAGCCCAATATACAGTGGGGAGCCCAATATACAGTGGGGAGCACAATATACAGTGGGGAGCACAATATACAATAGGGAGCCCAATATACAGTGGGGAGCCCAATATACAGTGGGGAGCCCAATATACAGTGGGGAGCCCAATATACAGTGGGGTTCACAATATACAGTGGGGAGCCCAATATACAGTGGGGAGCCCAATATACAGTGGGGAGCCCAATATACAGTGGGGTGCACAATATACAGTGGGGAGCCCAATATACAGTGGGGAGCCCAATATACAGTGGGGAGCACAATATACAGTGGGGAGCCCAATATACAGTGGGGAGCCCAATATACAATGGGGAGCCCAATATACAGTGGGGAGCCCAATATACAATAGGGAGCCCAATATACAGTGGGGTGCACAATATACAGTGGGGAGCCCAATATACAGTGGGGAGCCCAATATACAGTGGGGAGCCCAATATACAGTGGGGTGCACAATATACAGTGGGGAGCCCAATATACAGTGGGGAGCACAATATACAATAGGGAGCCCAATATACAGTGGAGAGCACAATATACAGTGGGGAGCACAATATACAGTGGGGAGCCCAATATACAGTGGGGAGCCCAATATACAGTGGGGTGCACAATATACAGTGGGGTGCACAATATACAGTGGGGTGCACAATATACAGTGGGGTGCACAATATACAATAGGGAGCCCAATATACAATAGGGAGCCCAATATACAGTGGGGTGCACAATATACAGTGGGGTGCACAATATACAGTGGGGTGCACAAATACAGTGGGGTGCACAATATACAGTGGGGAGCCCAATATACAGTGGGGTGCACAATATACAGTGGGGTGCACAATATACAGTGGGGTGCACAATATACAATAGGGTGCCCAATATACAATAGGGAGCCCAATATACAATAGGGAGCACAATATACAGTGGGGTGCACAATATACAGTGGGGTGCACAATATACAATAGGGAGCACAATATACAATAGGGAGCCCAATATACAATAGGGAGCCCAATATACATTAGGGAGCCCAATATACAATAGGGAGCACAATATACAATAGGGAGCCCAATATACAATAGGGAGCCCAATATACAATAGGGAGCCCAATATACAATAGGGAGCACAATATACAATAGGGAGCCCAATATACAATAGGGAGCCCAATATACAATAGGGAGCCCAATAAAGAATAGGGAGCCCAATATACAATAGGGAGCCCAATATACAATAGGGAGCCCAATATACAATAGGGAGCTCAATATACAATAGGGAGCCCAATATACAATAGGGAGCACAATATACAATAGGGAGCACAATATACAGTGGGGTGCACAATATACAATAGGGAGCCCAATATACAATAGGGAGCACAATATACAGTGGGGTGCACAATATACAATAGGGAGCACAATATACAATAGGGAGCACAATATACAATAGGGTGCCCAATATATAATAGGGAGCACAATATACATTAGGGAGCACAATATACAATAGTGAGCCCAATATACAATAGGGAGCACAATATACAATAGGGAGCCCAATATACAATAGGGAGCCCAATATATAATAGGGAGCCCAATATATAATAGGGAGCCCAATATACAATAGGGAGCACAATATACAATAGGGAGCCCAATATACAGTGGGGAGCCCAATATACAGTGGGGAGCCCAATATACAATAGGGAGCCCAATATACAATAGGGAGCCCAATATACAATAGGGAGCCCAATATACAATAGGGAGCCCAATATACAATAGGGAGCACAATATACAGTGGAGTGCACAATATACAATAGGGAGCACAATATACAATAGGGAGCACAATATACAATAGGGAGCACAATATACAATAGGGAGCCCAATATACAATAGGGAGCCCAATATATAATAGGGAGACCAATATATAATAGGGAGCCCAATATACAATAGGGAGCACAATATACAATAGGGAGCCCAATATACAGTGGGGAGCCCAATATACAGTGGGGAGCCCAATATACAGTGGGGAGCCCAATATACAGTGGGGAGCCCAATATACAGTGGGTAGCCCAATATACAGTGGGGAGCCCAATATACAACAGGGAGCCCAATATACAGTGGGGAGCCCAATATACAGTGGGGAGCCCAATATACAGTGGGGTGCACAATATACAATAGGGTGCCCAATATACAATAGTGTGCCCAATATACAATAGGGAGCCCAATATACAGTGGGGAGCCCAATATACATTGGGGTGCCCAATATACAATAGGGTGCCCAATATACAATAGGGTGCCCAATATACAATAGGGAGCCCGATATACAATAGGGAGCCCGATATACAATAGGGAGCCCGATATACAATTGGGAGCCCAATATACAATAGGGAGCCCAATATACAATAGGGAGCCCAATGTACAAAAGGGAGCCCAATATACAATAGTGAGCCCAATATACAGTGGGGAGCCCAATATACAATAGTGAGCCCAATACTGTATACAGTGGGGTGCACAATATACAATAGGGAGCCCAATATACAATAGGGAGCCCAATATACAATAGGAAACCCCAATATACAATAGGGAGCACAATATACAATAGGGACCCCAATATACAATAGGGAGCACAATATACATTAGGGAGCCCAATATACAATAGGGAGCCCAATATACAATAGGGAGCCCAATATACAATAGGGAGCACAATATACAATAGGGAGCCCAATATACAATAGGGTGCACAATATACAATAGGGAGCACAATATACAATAGGGAGCACAATATACAATAGGGAGCCCAATATACAATAGGGAGCCCAATATACAATAGGGTGCACAATATACAATAGGGAGCACAATATACAATAGGGAGCACAATATACAATAGGGAGCCCAATATACAATAGGGAGCCCAATATACAATAGGGAGCCCAATATACAATAGGGAGCACAATATACAATAGGGAGCCCAATATACAATAGGGAGCACAATATACAATAGGGAGCCCAATATACAATAGGGAGCCCAATATACAATAGGGAGCCCAATATACAATAGGGAGCCCAATATACAATAGGGAGCACAATATACAATAGGGAGCCCAATATACAATAGGGTGCACAATATACAATAGGGAGCCCAATATACAATAGGGAGCACAATATACAATAGGGAGCCCAATATACAATAGGGAGCCCAATATACAATAGGGAGCCCAATATACAATAGGGAGCACAATATACAATAGGGAGCACAATATACAATAGGGTGCACAATATACAATAGGGTGCACAATATACAATAGGGTGCACAATATACAATAGGGTGCCCAATATACAACAGGGAGCACAATATACAACAGGGAGCCCAATATACAATAGGGAGCCCAATATACAATAGGGAGCACAATATACAATAGGGAGCCCAATATACAATAGGGAGCACAATATACAATAGGGAGCACAATATATAATAGGGAGCCCAATATACAATAGGGAGCCCAATATACAATAGGGAGCCCAATATACAATAGGGAGCCCAATATACAATAGGGAGCACAATATACAATAGGGAGCACAATATACAATAGGGAGCACAATATACAATAGGGAGCACAATATACAATAGGGAGCCCAATATACAATAGGGAGCCCAATATACAATAGGGAGCCCAATATACAATAGGGAGCCCAATATACAATAGGGAGCCCAACATACAATAGGGAGCCCAATATACAATAGGGAGCCCAATATACAATAGGGAGCCCAATATACAATAGGGAGCCCAATATACAATAGGGAGCCCAATATACAATAGGGAGCCCAATATACAATAGGGAGCCCAATATACAATAGGGAGCCCAATATACAATAGGGAGCCCAATATACAATAGGGAGCCCAATATACAATAGGGAGCACAATATACAATAGGGAGCACAATATACAATAGGGAGCACAATATACAATAGGGTGCACAATATACAATAGGGAGCCCAATATACAGTGGGGTGCACAATATACAATAGGGAGCACAATATACAATAGGGAGCACAATATACAATAGGGTGCACAATATACAATAGGGTGCCCAATATACAATAGGGTGCACAATATACAATAGGGAGCCAATATACAATAGGGAGCCCAATATACAATAGGGAGCCCAATAAAGAATAGGGAGCCCAATATACAATAGGGAGCCCAAAATACAATAGGGAGCCCAATATACAATAGGGAGCACAATATACAATAGGGAGCCCAATATACAATAGGGAGCCCAATATACAATAGGGAGCACAATATACAATAGGGAGCACAATATACAATAGGGAGCACAATATACAATAGGGAGCACAATATACAATAGGGAGCACAATATACAATAGGGAGCCCAATATACAATAGGGAGCCCAATAAAGAATAGGGAGCCCAATATACAATAGGGAGCCCAATATACAATAGGGAGCCCAATATATAATAGGGAGCACAATATACAATAGGGAGCACAATATACAATAGGGAGCCCAATATACAATAGGGAGCCCAATATACAATAGGGAGCCCAATATACAATAGGGAGCCCAATATACAATAGGGAGCCCAATATACAATAGGGAGCACAATATACAATAGGGAGCCCAATATACAATAGGGAGCACAATATACAATAGGGAGCCCAATATACAATAGGGAGCCCAATATACAATAGGGAGCACAATATACAATAGGGAGCCCAATATACAATAGGGAGCACAATATACAATAGGGAGCACAATATACCTTCTTGGATTGAGCAGCGCAGTGATCGGATCAGTTCTATATCGTCTGCTCCCTCCCTGTACATGTGTATCCAGCCGACCTATGTGAGTCAATAAATGTATAATTTCCCTCCATGTTGCGTGTGCTATCGGATTCCTGTTCTTGTATGGGTGTATACAATAGGGACTCCAATAATACACAGTAGGGTGCCCATATACAATATACAGCTCCGGGCATGTTGGGAGTAGTAGTTTTGCAATATCTGGAGATCCTCAGTTTGGAGACCACTGTTGTGTGCTGTTTGGCGTAGACATTTCTGACTTCTCTTCCTATTGTGTTTCCATGATCACTTCCCAATCATTTCCCTCTTGTCTTCTCAATAACGATATTCATGATGATTTAAGGACATTATTAGTAGAACGCTCTGATAACCCCATTACTATTGGCGCTTCTTACATCAGCACAGTTATACAACAATCTTCTCTACCAACCTCTTCGTTCTCTTATCATCACAATTAGCCGTGATCCAGAGATGATATTTAAAGGGGAACTCCGGAGGATAAAAAATGTTTTCAAATCGAGAAAGTTAAACAGATTTGTAAATTACTTCTATTTAAAAAATCTTAATCCTCCCAGTACTTATCAGCTGCTGTATGCTCCAAAGGAAGTTGTGTGGTTCTTTCCAGTCTGACCACAGTCCTCTCTGCTGCCACCTCTGTCTGTTACAGGAACTGTTCAGAGTAGGAGCAAATCACCATAGCAAACCTCTCCTGCTCTGGACAGTTCCTGACGTGGACAGAGATGTCAGCAGAGAGCACTGTGGTCAGACAGAAAAGAACTACACAACTTCCTCTATAGTATACAGCAGTTGATAAGTACTAGAAGTGTTAATTTTTTTATAGAAGTAATTTACAAATCTCTAACTTTCTGGCACCAGTTGATTTGAAAACATATTTTTTTTCCTCCGGAGTACCTCTTTTTAAGGGGTACTCCACTGCATAGCATTTGGAACAAACTGTTTCGAACAATAGAACCAGGAGCTCGTGACGTCATAGCCCCGCCCCGTCATGATGTCACACCCCGCCCCCTCAATGCAAGTCTATCGGAAGGGGCGAGATGACTGTCACGCCCCCTCCCATAGACTTGCATTGAGGGGCAGAACATGATGTATTGAGGGGGCGGGGCTATGACATCACAAGCTCCCGGCGCTGGCTCCGGCATTCGTAACAGTTTGTTCCAAACGCTGTGCAGTGGAGTACCTCTTTTAACTGCTTGTGTAGCACACTAGTGAACACCTTAAAGGGGTACCCCGGTGAAAAACTTTGTTTTCTTTCTAAATCAACTGATGCCAGAAAGTTAAACAGATTTGTAAATTATTTCTATTAAAAAAAATCTTAATCCTTCCAGTACTTATTACCTGCTGAATACTACAGAAGAAATTCTTTTCTTTTTAGAACACAGAGCTCTCTGCTGACATCATGACCACAGTGCTCTCTGCTGACATCTCTGTCCATCTTAAGAACTGTCCAGAGTAGGAGAAAATCCCCAAAGCAAAAATATGCTGCTCTGGACAGTTCCTAAAATGGACAGAGATGTCAGCAGAGAACACTGTGCTTGTGATTCAGCAGAGAGCACTGTGTTCCAAAAAGAAAAGAATTTCCTCTGTAGTATTCAGCAGCTAATAAGTACTGGAAGGATTAAGATTTTTTAATAGAATTTAACTTTCTGGCACCAGTTGATAAAAAAAAAAAAAAAAAAGAAGGTTTTCACCGGAGTACCCCTTTAATAGAATAATATACTGTTCTTTTTGCAAACACTTGGACTGAACTTCAATAGTTTTAGTTTAGCTTAGTTCATTTTAGCCTAGAAATGACAAAGTGACAACTGTTGGTAGATAAAACAGCTTGAAGGAGAAAGTTCTCCACACTCTGTGCTGTCTGTGCTGGTCTGAGATCATCTCTCCGTTGAGTAGGGCTGGTAAGAGGAGTATATTCAAAAATGATAGCCTTGGCCACCAAGAGGCCGCCCCCCCCCCCCCCCCTCCCATTTATCAAGGGCCAGGCCTGCACCATTCGTGAGGTGAGATGAGAACTTCATGACTGGTGGCACCTTCTCATGGATGCAGAATGGGTACTAATACATCCTGTATTACACTCACTATTCTGCTGGTGAGGTCACTGTGTACATAAATTACATTACTTATCCTGTACTGATCATGAGTTATATCCTGTATTAGACTCCAGAGCTGTACTCACTATTCTGCTGGTGAGGTCACTGTGTACATACATTACATTACTTATCCTGTACTGATCCTGAGTTATATCCTGTATTACACTCCAGAGCTGTACTCACTATTCTGCTGGTGAGGTCACAGTGTACATACATTACATTACTTATCCTGTACTGATCCTGAGTTATATCCTGTATTATACTCCAGAGCTGTACTCACTATTCTGCTGGTGAGGTCACTGTGTACATACATTACATTACTTATCCTGTACTGATCCCGAGTTATATCCTGTATTATACTCCAGAGCTGTACTCACTATTCTGCTGGTGAGGTCACTGTGTACATACATTACATTACTTATCCTGTACTGATCCTGAGTTATATCCTGTAGATCTTTTATTAAAAAATATAAAACATTACAAAAAGAATAAACATCACCATAACAATAATACAAACAACATACACCTGTATAATATATACAAAAATGAGTCCATATTAGTCCAAAAATGTCCAACCAAGTATCTTCTGGTCCAGCCTCATTCTCACCAAACACACCGCTATAATAACAACAACTACTAAACACTCTACAATAATAATAATACTTACAGTAATAATAATAACAATAATAACTAAAAACTGATCCGGTTGCATTTCCCCACCCAAAATAATAAATATAATAAATATGTGTCAAACCACCAACAAACACCACAATAAGAAAAACCGAATATACAATGTTTTTTATATATAATTTTTTTTTTTTTTTTTTTTTTTTTTTTTTTTTTTGGCCCTGAGCTGGTCCCGCATCCCATGCCCCCAGTACATGATAACAGACGTCCATGAACCAGTCCAGGATTTTTTTTTTTTTTTTTAAATAAAAAGTCCCACACAGAATCCCCCCTCCCCCCATCTACCCACCACCCAACCTAACACTAAACCCCAACACGACACAACCCCTAGAAAAAAATACAATATATATATACATATATACACATATACATAAATGTACAAACAAAACAAATATATACAAAATAATACAAACCAAACAACAAACATCAATAAGGCTTTTCAATCACACAAACCCCTAAAGCTCAAGTTCAGTGCCTGCAAGCCCTATATCACCATATATCTACAGCACAAAACAAAAAGACTAATGTGCCAGCATCAGCCCACCACCAGGGGGAGACAACAGGCTAAGGCACTTTAAAGGCAGAGCCCCTCCACAGACGAGAGGCCCTGCCAGCACCCAGCCTCTCGTACTCCAGAGAACGCACCTTCACCAGGTCACCAAGAATGTTCCTAACCACCTCACCCACAGGGAGGATTTTACGCTGCGTCGACACTAAACACCGTGCGTTCCACGTGTAATACCTGACCACTGAGCTGACTAGGAATAAAGTGCACCGGTCCCAGCCTCCAAGGTTTCTGAATGCCCCATAGGCCCATTCCGCATAGGAGAGACTGGCCAGCCGAGGCCAACCAATGGAAGCGCCCACCCTGTTGTAAACCTCTGTGTTAAAGGGACAATGAAGCAGAAAATGCTCCATGCTTTCCAGCATGCCTCCACACTCTTCGCGGGGACATCCCCGGTCATCAGAGCTCCTGCACTTCAGATTGTCCCTCACACACAGTTTCCCATGGAAGCAGCGCCAAGTCAAGTCCCAAAACTTCAAGGGGATCCTGATAGAATTCAAAAGCTCTAATCCCACCTCCAGATCCCGACTTGGGCAGTCCTTGAGTGCCAATGGCCTCTGGAAATGAGAAGACAGGACCCTCTTGTCAAGGAATTTCCTCGACAGAGTCCTAATCTCCCACATCCCCAGACCCCACCGACGAATAACCTTCAGAACCGGGGTAGCATAAGCCGGGAGATGCCCGTGTGGTGTGCGAAGATCCTTCACTTGCCCTCCTGTCTCCCATTCCTGGAAGAAAGGCCGAAACCATCCCCTACAGGAGGATACCCACGGAGGAGCCCTCTCTGACCAGAGGTTTGCTATATTGGTCTTAAGAAAGGTATTCACTAGGAACACCACAGGGTTGACCATACACAACCCCCCTAGTCTCCTCGTACGGTAAGTAACCTCCCTCTTCACTAGGTTCAGTCTGTTCCCCCATAACATTTGGAAGAACACACTGTAGACCCGGGTCCAGAGAGGTTCTGGCAACATGCATACACTGCCCAGATATATCAGCAAAGGGAGCAGGAAAGCTTTCATCAGGTTAACCCTTTCCCGGAGGGTCAAAGACCAACCCTTCCACTGATCTACCTTCTGAGCGGCGATCTTAAGCCTGCTGTCCCAGTTTTGTTTGGGGTAATCCCCTTGACCAAATTCGATGCCGAGGACTTTTGCGGATTCCTGGGGCTCTGGAAGGGCGTCCGGGAGATCAAAATCAGGATCTCCCCCTCCCAGCCAGAGACTCTCACACTTATCCTGATTGATCTTTGACCCGGATGCCTCCGAGTAGCGGTCCACCTCTGACATCACCCATCTGCCCTCCTCTTGTGAGGAGACAAACAAGGTGACATCATCAGCGTACGCTACCGCCCTCAGAGCCGAATCCGGCACCTCCAGGTCCATTCTCACCCCCGCCAACGGTCCACAATCAATCCCTCTAAGGAAAGGATCGATTGCAAACACGTACAGCAAAGGGCTCAAAGGACAACCCTGACGGACACCAGACCCAACCTCAAAAGAGCGGCCAATCCAACCATTCACAAGCGGGACACTCTCTGCCCCTACATACAAGGTCTTAAGCCAATCAACAAACCCCCCTGGCAGGCCATATCTCAGAAGGACAGACCAGAGGTACTCATGGTTAACCCGATCAAACGCTTTTGCCTGATCCAAGGAAAGCAAGTACCCCTTCCAGTGGCCAGCCCTACCCTGCTCCACAGCCTCTCGGACACTGAGCACAGCACTGAATGTACTGCGGCCCGGAACAGAGCAATGCTGAGCCCCCGAAAGGAGCCGGGGTGCAAACTCCACCAGCCGATTAAACAGCACTTTTGCCAGAATCTTTCTGTCCGCATTGAGAAGCGCTATGGGACGCCAATTCTCAATGTGGGACGGGTCTTTACCCTT
Source organism: Hyla sarda (assembly GCF_029499605.1). Classification (NCBI taxonomy): domain Eukaryota; kingdom Metazoa; phylum Chordata; class Amphibia; order Anura; family Hylidae; genus Hyla; species Hyla sarda. Next base: position 200,438,363 of record NC_079196.1, on the reverse strand, counting down.
TGACAGGATGATCAGCGCTGACCTCCTCATTGACTTTGGCAGAGTGCCCGAGGATAGACACTCATTAAAAACCGCGGTCAAGAGGGGAACCAAAGTGTCCTTAAAGGTCTTATAGAACTCAGATGTTAAGCCATCCGGCCCGGGTGACTTCTTGAGGGCAAGCCCATCAATAGCCATCCTGACTTCCTCTTCCCGGATCATCTCTGTCAAAACGTCAAGAGAGGGGTCTACTCCTGGTTCAGGGACGGTTTCAGCCAAGAAAGCTGATACCTTATCTCGATCTAGATCCTTCCTTCCCAAGAGGTGCGAGTAGAAGGATCTGACGACCTCCAGGATCCCTGATCTGGACCTTTTCAAGGATCCCGTACTATCAATCAGTCCTGAGACTACTTTACTATTCACTGACATCTTGCAGTTTCTGTAAGGGTCGGGCGAGCGGTACTTCCCGTAATCCCTCTCAAAAACCAAAGATGCGTGCCTATCGTACTGGCACTTCATCAGCAAGGACTTCACTCTGGAGATATCATCACGACTACCTCCAGTCGAGACAAGGTTCTCAAGTTTCTTCCTCAGGCCCTGGTACAAACGGTACCTGTTTAGGCTTCTGAGGCCCGAGAGCTGGCGGAAGAATCTCGCAACCCTTTCCTTGAAGATCTCCCACCACTCTGACTTACTGCTACAAAGGCCCAGCAATGGTACCTGGCTCTGAAGAAAATCCTCAAAGGACTGTCTTATCTCCGCTTCTTCCAAGAGAGACGAATTCAGCTTCCAATAGCCTCTGCCCATCCGGGGGGTCTCTGTGACATTCAGAGAAAACAAAATTAAACAGTGATCGGAGAACTCCACCTCAACAACAGACACTGCTGAAGAGACGGCTTCCTCCTTTAAATAAAACCTGTCTATTCTAGACCTACAACTACCCCTATGATAGGTGAATCCCGCGTGGCCTGGGGTGTGCCGGATGTGGACATCCACCAGGCGAGCCTCACTCGCTATGCTATTAAGGGCGACGCTATCATAAGTCAGCTTGTCTCTGGCACCTCCCCTGTCTTGGGGCCTCGTGACAGCATTAAAGTCCCCTCCAAAGACCACCTGCCGACTTGTAAAAAGATAGGGCTTGATCCTCATAAAGAGACACTTCCGGTCCCACTTAGACTGTGGGCCGTAGATGTTAATAAGGCGAAGTTCTTGTCCCCTCATGAGGACATCTAAGATCAGGCACCTCCCCATTTCTAACTCGATAACCCGTCGGCATTCTACCGCTGCGGTAAAAAGGACCGCCACTCCGCTATACGGCTCGGCCCCAAGAGACCAGTAGGAGGGCCCATTCCTCCACTCTCTTTTAGCCTTGTAGATAGATGACATGTCTGTTAGCCTGGTCTCCTGCAAAAATAAAATATCAGCATTAATATGGGCAAAAAAATCATAGGCAGCAAATCGAGCCGTATCTGACTTAATGCTGGCGACATTAATGGACGCCAGCGTCAATGGAGAGGGTGCCGCCATCAAGGGTGATTGAGTTAAACAGCTTTCTTTTTCCCACTCCCCTTCTCACCCTCCACATCAGAAGAACTCTTCACCCTCTTTAGAGAAATAGAAGTGTCCATCTCACCAGACGTCGTTTTACTTTCCTCGTTTCCGGATTCCAGGCCAGTCCCTTCCCCCGAGGACATAACCTCCCCAGGGGAAGAGGACTCGGCGCCCCCTGGAAGCTCCTCTGCCACCTCCCCCTCATCCTCCCCTTCCGAAGAAGAGGAGGAGATGTCCCTGAGGGGTCGGAATCGATTGGAAAGGCCAACCAGAGGGGAGTCAGTTTTGCCTTCCTGTGGCACCTGGACCAGGGTGGGAGAAGATCTTAAATCTCCCTTTTTTTTCCTACTTGTACCCCGCTTTCGTGTCTCCTTCTGCCATCCCCCATCATCCTCCTCCACGCTATCTGAGGAGATGGCACCTTCCTCATTCTGGATCCTCCTGACCTCCTCATTCAGCTCGCCATCCCTCAGGGTCTCAGCAGCAAGGTTGGCCTCTGGGACAGAATGAGAGGTTGTCCCGGTAACCCGGGCTTTCCCCATCACCCTATCCCTTTGGCGTTTATCAAGACGTCTTAGTTGGGCTGGTGTCTTTTTCTTGCTGTTCCTCACTGACCCCTCAGTTCCTCCACCCCTGCTAGTCCCCCCCCCAGCAGATTCCGGCTCGTGATCTTCACCCGCTGGGGACAAGACTGCATTAGTGAAAGAACGAGGACAACGACTGAATGGGTGACCTAAGTCACCACACAGGTGACACCTAATCTCTGCACAAGATGCGGCAAGATGGCCTACACCCCCACACAAGGCACATTTCTGCACCGTACAGTTTGCACTGAAGTGTGTGGGGTCACCACATCTGTGACAGAGCTTCGGCTGACCCCGGTAGAAAATCTGGATACGATCCCTACCGAGAAAGGCAGAGGATGGAATATGGGTAACTGTATTTCCTGAACGTTTAAGTTTTACCAAAAACGTCCAGGCTCCTGACCAGATGCCAAACTCGTCCCTGTTCTTCTGTGGGACCCCCATTACCTCGCCATACCGTCCTAACCAGGTGATGATGTCAACACAAGAGAGTGATTCGTTACGGGTCAAAACGGTCACTCTCTTGATTTCGTTTTGGCGAGACAATGCCTGTATGGCAAAGTCTCGCCAGCCGGGCTCATTCTTTACCAATTCATAATTCGACCAGAAAAGCTCAAGCCCCTCCGACCGAACAAAACTGATATCGAATTCAGGAGTACCGTAGGGATGTATCAAGGCGAAGATATCAACTGCCTTGAAGCCCATCTTTAGCAAGAGCTCAACCACTTTCGTCCTTGAAGGACACATATCTTCGCCCTGCCACCGAAGACGGACCACATTCCTACGGTTACTACCTGCCCCGGCTGTTGGGAGGGACCACACAGTATCGCCCCCTCTTTCCTTTCGGAAGGCAGAGAGACCGTGTCTCTCTATCCAGAAGGACAGATCAACTGCTCTACCCTCTACATTAATCGACCTTTCCCCCTTTTTCAGAGCCTCCAGGAGACGTCGCTGCAATAAACCGTCCCTAGAGTCAGGAGACGAGGAAAGTATTCTACTTCCCCCAGCAGTGACATTGGCATAACTCCTATGGTCTGTCACCACTGGGGGGGCAACCGGACCAGACCCTGCACCTACACCACTGCCGATGACAACATCCCCACCACCCCCAATGACAACATTAGCACCAACTCCAATAACATGGTCACCACCTCCCCCAAAAACACCTTCCCCAGTAACATCAATCTCCATCCTCTCTCCAGTCATACATCCCCCAACCCCATTTACCCCATCACTCACACTGGCTGGACCAGCAACAGGTAAACCGGCAAATGATGATGGTGATGTTGATACATTTTCATTCCGTTTTGCCTCGGCATCACGGGGCACTAGAGCTGGGACAACCTCCGCTGGCCCTTTAAGGGACCGGGCAGCATGCTTACCCAGTCTAGAGGAGGCCCCAGCCCTGTTCTTATTAGTGCCCTCCGCCTCATCAGCAATTTCTCCAGTCTTATCAGGGCGCCGCTGATCAATGGGATCAGCGGCGCCAATACAAAATAAGATTTGTTCTTTTCTTTTGGGAGCGTCTGCTACATCTGTAGTCACCGCGACTACCTCAGGCACTGAATCACCCCCCCCTCCCACAGGGGAGCGAACTACAGCCCCGGAGTCTGCCTCTATGCCCACTGCTGGGCTGCCCTCATTGTCCGGCCTTGCGGCCAGTGCCTTCTCTACTCCATCCCTGCTACTACAAACAGGCATGGAGTTTTGCGCCCTTTTAGTACCTGTACTCTCCCCGCTCCTTTGCACCGAGTCCACCACAGAACACGGGCTGGGCTGGGTAACGGGGCTTGCACAATGAGCTGACCCTGCGGCCGACTCAGGGTTTACAGGGAGGGGGGTGTAGATGTAACTCACCACTTCTTGCTGCTTTGGCTTGGTCTTCTTTTTCTTACCCCCAGGTGCCTCATCTGGCAGCTCATCTCCGAACACCAGATTCTGAGGACACACTGGGGATTCCAGCATACGTATCTGGGCCATTAGCGCCCCTCCCTGGTAGCTGTTGTCACTGTCTTCCCCTGAGTCGGCAGGTGATACTGCTGGCTGCTGTGCAGGGGGCCCACTGTACTGGGCCTGCTGCTGTTGCGACAGGCCACCAGGTGGATCTGGCTGTTGTTCTCCCTCTATCTCCTCCTCATCATCCACCTGGCTCTCAGGTTGCAGCCCCATCAACCTTCTCTGTTTCTTTTCATCCATATCTCTGAAACGCTCTTGATTTTTCAGCTTTTCTTTAAATGGTCCACTCATCTCCAGCAATTCCTCCTTTCTTTCCTCCAAAGCATTTATTTCAGCCATCAGACCTTTTATCTGTGCCTGGACTTCAGGCTTCTTCTTCTTTGGGGTAACATCCAGCCTAGAACGGACATGGCGAAGTTCCTCCTGAAGCCTCCTCACAGCTTTCCTGGCGTCTTCATACTCACGGAGGTGACTTACGACCCGGGTAGTATAGGTGGAAATAGACTCCCGGGTCCTCAGCACTCCCCAGCCTTCCTCACTGAGGTCGGCTTCACCTCCGTGAGTACTCTGCCTTCCTCCAGATGACCTTGGCTTTCTGCTGGCAGCACCCAGCTTTCCCAAATTGTGATCCTCGTTTCCAGAAACCTTTCGGCCTCTTGCCTCTGTGGGGGGTGTTGGAGTGACATTGCTGCGACTCCGGGTGGATCGCCTAACCCCCAGATCTTCTGATGTACAGGCCGCTTGCTGGCCTCTCCTGCCTCCCTGCGGCCTACTCCGGGAGGCAGAAGCCTGGGCCTCGCCTCCCTCACTCATCCCTGGAAACCCACTCCCTCCCTGGGGAGGAGAAAGCAGGTCCCAGGTGGAACAGGTGGTAATTCCCTGGAGCTCAGGAGGCACAGCAGACACTACACAGCTGAACTGAAGCAGAACCACACCCGCAACTGATTGGCTCCCACTCCAGAGCTGTACTCACTATTCTGCTGGTGGGGTCACTGTGTACATACATTACATTACTTATCCTGTACTGATCCTGAGTTATATCCTGTATTATACTCCAGAACTGTACTCACTATTCTGCTGGATGAGGTCACTGTGTACAAACATTACATTACTTATCCTGTACTGATCCTGAGTTATATCCTGTATTATACTCCAGAACTGTACTCACTATTCTGCTGGATGAGGTCACTGTGTACAAACATTACATTACTTATCCTGTACTGATCCTGAGTTATATCCTGTATTATACTCCAGAGCTGCACTCACTATTCTGCTGGTGAGGTCACTGTGTACATACATTACATTACTTATCCTGTACTGATCCTGAGTTATATCCTGTATTACACTCCAGAGCTGTACTCACTATTCTGCTGGTGAGGTCACAGTGTACATACATTACATTACTTATCCTGTACTGATCCTGAGTTATATCCTGTATTATACTCCAGAGCTGTACTCACTATTCTGCTGGTGAGGTCACTGTGTACATACATTACATTACTTATCCTGTACTGATCCTGAGTTATATCCTGTATTATACTCCAGAGCTGTACTCACTATTCTGCTGGTGGGGTCACTGTGTACATACATTACATTACTTATCCTGTACTGATCCTGAGTTATATCCTGTATTATACTCCAGAGCTGTACTCACTATTCTGCTGGTGGGGTCACTGTGCACATACATTACATTACTTATCCTGTACTGATCCTGAGTTATATCCTGTATTATACTCCAGAGCTGTACTCACTATTCTGCTGGTGAGGTCACTGTGTACATACATTACATTACTTATCCTGTACTGATCCTGAGTTATATCCTGTATTATACCCCAGAGCTGTACTCACTATTCTGCTGGTGAGGTCACTGTGTACATACATTATAGTATAATACAGGATATAACTCAGGATCAGTACAGGATAAGTAATGTAATGTATGTAGACAGTGACCTCACCAGCAGAATAGTGAGTACAGCTCTGGAGTATAATACAGGATATAACTCAGGATCAGTACAGGATAAGTAATGTAATGTTTGTACACAGTGACCTCACCAGCAGAATAGTGAGTACAGTCCTGGAGTATAATACAGGATATAACTCAGGATCAGTACAGGATAAGTAATGTAATGTTTGTACACAGTGACCTCATCCAGCAGAATAGTGAGTACAGTTCTGGAGTATAATACAGGATATAACTCAGGATCAGTACAGGATAAGTAATGTAATGTATGTACACAGTGACCCCACCAGCAGAATAGTGAGTACAGTTCTGGAGTATAATACAGGATATAACTCAGGATCAGTACAGGATAAGTAATGTAATGTTTGTACACAGTGACCTCATCCAGCAGAATAGTGAGTACAGTTCTGGAGTATAATACAGGATATAACTCAGGATCAGTACAGGATAAGTAATGTAATGTATGTACTGTACACAGTGACTCCACCAGCAGAATAGTGAGTGCAGCTCTGCAGTATAATACAGAATATAACTCAGGATCAGTACAGGATAAGTAATGCCATGTATGTACACAGTGACTCCACCAGCAGAATAGTGAGTGCAGCTCTGCAGTATAATACAGGATATAACTCAGGATCAGTACAGGATAAGTAATGTAATGTATGTACACAGTGACCCCACCAGCAGAATAGTGAGTACAGCTCTGGAGTATAATGCTGGATATAACTCAGGATCAGTACAGGATAAGTAATGTAATGTATGTACACAGTGACCTCACCAGCAGAATAGTGAGTACAGCTCTGGAGTATAATACAGGATATAACTCAGGATCAGTACAGGATAAGTAATGTAATGTATGTACACAGTGACCTCACCAGCAGAATAGTGAGTACAGCTCTGGAGTATAATGCTGGATATAACTCAGGATCAGTACAGGATAAGTAATGTAATGTATGTACACAGTGACCTCACCAGCAGAATAGTGAGTACAGCTCTGGAGTATAATACAGGATATAACTCAGGATCAGTACAGGATAAGTAATGTAATGTTTGTACACAGTGACTCCACCAGCAGAATAGTGAGTACAGCTCTGGAGTATAATACAGGATATAACTCAGGATCAGTACAGGATAAGTAATGTAGTGTATGTACACAGTGACCTCACCAGCAGAATAGTGAGTACAGCTCTGGAGTATAATACAGGATATAACTCAGGATCAGTACAGGATAAGTAATGTAGTGTATGTACACAGTGACCTCACCAGCAGAATAGTGAGTACAGCTCTGGAGTATAATACAGGATGTATTTTAAACTATTCCATGATTCCACCTTATAAAAGTGTTGTTCATTTGTGAGGGGGATCAGAACCTTTCTACGGAGTTTTCCTTTAGACGTCCTCTGCGTTCAGTAACGCTTTCTATACACAGAAGATTTTCCATTTCGGAGCCACTAGCAATGCGTTAAAAATAACTATATACGCTATTCCTGTAAAAGAAAGATAATCAACCACAACATTAAACCCCCCTCCTCCCGGCCCAAAATATGTGCCCCCTAAAAGCTCCTAATATTAACTAGACATCAGCCAATCATACCATAGATTATCTCGCTGCATTCCCAGAATGCCATTCTCCAGGCTATGTCCTCTACCTACAGCAGGCAAATGTTTACCTTGTCTATGGCTGGAGCCAGTCTGGATATAATATACTATCAGCTTTATCCTGTCTGTATATAGCGGTATGTCATACAAAGCGTATGTAGATAAAAAGGGAAGAAAACTGCAGAGGGCAGGGGTATACGACAAAATACTGGAGAGGCAATGCTGTTTGTCAGTGTTTCCCAACTAGGGTGCCTCCAGCTGTTACAAAACGGCTGTCCGGGCATGCTGGGATTTGTAGTTTTGCAACAGCTGGAGGCACCCTGGTTGGGAAACAGTGGTATAGATTATGGTGCAACATTCTGGGAGTTGCAGTATTGGTTGGATAAATACCGGCCATTGCATTGCCGGAATTTTTTATGTTGTAGTTTTGCAACAGCTGGAGGCCCCCTGGTTGGGAAACACTAGTATAGCATATGGTGCAACATTCTGGGAGTTGGAGTATTGGTCGGATAAATACTGGCCATTGCATTGCCGGAATTATTAATGTTGTAGTTTTTCAACAGCTGGAGGCACCCTGTTTGGTAAACAGTGCTATATGCTGTAAGGCAGGACATGCTGGGAGTTGTAGTTTTGCAACAGCTGGAGGCAACCTGGTTGGGAAACAGTGGTATAGATTATGGTGCAATATTTTGGGAGTTGGAGTATTGCTTGGATAAATACCGGTCATTGCATTACCAGAATTTTTAATGTTGTAGTTTTGCAACAGCTGGAGGCCCCCTGTTGGGTAAACAGTGCCATATGCTGTTAGGCAGGACTTGCTGGGAGTTGTAGTGTTGCAACAGCTGGAGGCTCTGTGGTTGGGAAACACTAGTATAGTATATGGTGTAACATTCTGGGAGTTGGAGTATTGGTCGGATAAATACTGGCCATTGCATTGCCGGAATTATTAATGTTGTAGTTTTTCAACAGCTGGAGGCACCCTGTTTGGTAAACAGTGCTATATGCTGTAAGGCAGGACATGCTGGGAGTTGTAGTTTTGCAACAGCTGGAGGCAACCTGGTTGGGAAACAGTGGTATAGATTATGGTGCAACATTTTGGGAGTTGGAGTATTGCTTGGATAAATACCGGCCATTGCATTACCAGAATTTTTAATGTTGTAGTTTTGCAACAGCTGGAGGCCCCCTGTTGGGTAAACAGTGCCATATGCTGTTAGGCAGGACTTGCTGGGAGTTGTAGTGTTGCAACAGCTGGAGGCTCTGTGGTTGGGAAACACTAGTATAGTATATGGTGTAACATTCTGGGAGTTGGAGTATTGGTTGGATAAGTACTGGCCATTGCATTGCCAGAATTTTTAATATTGTAGATTTTCAACAGCTGGAGGCCCCCTGTTTGGTAAACAGCGCCATATGCTGTAAGTCAGGACATGCTGGGAGTTGTAGTCCCACAACAGCTGGATAACTCTAGTTGGAGCCATGCCTCTATTACAGCACAATTGTTTACAGGCTCCCCCATTGTGTGTGTGGTCACTTGTCGTTGTGTAAGGGTAAAGGTGGTACTGCGCCGAATACGTTTACACAGGACCAGGGAATAGGCCTCTGGGCTGTTTTCCACTGAACAGAGAAAAGCCGATGTCCTAGGCGATGTAATAGCATCACAAAATTACACGGTTTGTGACAGGCTGCAGTGGAAGATGGGCCGTGAGCGCCCCCTACTGCTCTGCTGTTATAGTTAGTGCAGTACAACAGCACAGCAGTGTTGCAAAACTACAACTCCCAGCATGCCTTGTGCCGGCTGATTTGCGGCTGTGCTCACATAGACACCAGTATGCAGCACACAGGTTTATAATGGGGACCGAATTTGGCCGAACTGATTCTGAAATGTAGAATATATTATGTTTATTGACAGCAGTGTTTCCCAACCAGGGTACCTCCAGCTGTTGCAAAACTACAACTCCCAGCATGCCTTGTGTCGGCTGATTTGTGGCTGTGCTCACATAGACACCATACTGCAGCACACAGGTTTATAATGGGGACCGAATTTGGCCAAATTTGATTCTGAAATCTAGAATATATTATGTTTATTGACAGCAGTGTTTCCCAACCAGGGTACCTCCAGCTGTTGCAAAACCAACTCTCAGCATGCTTGGAGTTGTAGCTTTGCGACAGCTGGGGGCTCCCTGGAATTTGACACTGCACACTGACTTCAGTAAGTCCGCAGCAAATCTGCAACTACTATTGCAGATTTGCTGCGGTCCCATTAAAGTCAATGGAAAATTGACAGCAAATATGCACATGAGAACGTACCCTTAGAAGCAGCGGCGCCCCTCTGCCTAAACATTTTGCATACTCCACCCCTGTTGGGGCAAAACAATTCACAGTGCTACAAAATGTAAGCCGTGGATAAATATACGTGTGTGTATATATATATATATATATATATATATATATATATATATATATATATATACTTCTTAAACCCTGGCTTCAGAAGAGAATCAATGCCAGTTAGGCTGGTGGTGTAAACTGTGGCCCTCCAGCTGTTGCAAAACTACAGCTCTGGGCATGCTGGAAGCTGTAGTTTTGCAACAGCTGGTGGGCCATCGTTTGGAGACCACTGTACCAGACTAATGTTCCCCAACCTATGGTTTTCCAGCTGTTGCGAAACTACAATATCCCATCACGTCCTACTTCGGTATACCCCAGTGCTCCTGCATTGTGATGACTATAGTAAGAAGTGGTCACATTAAAGGGGTACTCCGGTTAAATCAACTGTTGCCAGAAAGTTAAACAGATTTGTAAATGACTTCTATTAAAAAATCTTTATCCTTCCAGTACTTTTTAGCAGCTGTATACTACAGAGGAAATTATTTTTGAATTTCTTTTTTGTCTTATCCACAGCGCTCTCTGCTGACACCTCTGTCCGTGTCAGGAACTGTCCAGAGCAGCATGGGTTTGCTATGAGGATTTTCTCCTGCTCTGTACAGTTCCTGATACGGGCATCAGGTGTCAGCAGAGAGCACTGTGGACCAGACAAAAAAGAAATTCAAAAAGAAAAAATTTCCTCTGTAGCATACAGCTGCTAAAAAGTACTGGAAGGGTAAAGATTTTTTTTTTTTTATAGAAGTAATTTACAAATCTGTTTAACTTTCTGGCACCAGAGGCGTACAGAGGCTTCCAGTTCCATTCAAAGTGTATACCCGGAAAAAGTGACACTGCTCGGGGGGTCAGATCCCACTCATCAGATATTGACGGCCTATTCAGAGGATCGGATATCAGTCACTAAGTCCCAAAAAGCCCCTTTTAAAAGGTTTAAAAAACGGAGCCCATTTTTCTTCCAAAAACCGCACCACCCCTGTCCTCTGATTGTGTGTGGTATTGCAGCTCAATTCTATTAAGGTGAATAGAGCCAAGTTGTAATACTATATACAACCTGAGGACAGAGGTGGTGCTGTTTTTGTTAGAAATAAGCTATATCTTTCTATATCTGGAGAACGCCTTTCAAATCGTACCAAATCGTGTGTCATGTGATGCGGTCGCGCTCACGTAAACTCCGTGCGGCAGCACACAGGTTTATGGCATGGACCCCATTTGGCCGAACTTAAAGGGGTTATCCAGGAAAAAACCTTTTTTTTTTTGTATATATATCAACTGGCTCCAGAAAGTTAAACAGATTTGTAAATTACTTCTATTAAAAAATCTTAATCCTTTCAGTACTTATGAGCTTCTGAAGTTAAGGTTGTTCTTTTCTGTCTAAGGGATCTCTGATGACACGTGTCTCGGGAACCGCCCAGTTTAGAAGCAAATCCCCATAGGAAACCTCGTATAAACTGGGCGGTTCCCGAGACACGTGTCATCAGAGAGCCCTTAGACAGAAAAGAACAACCTTAACTTCAGAAGCTCATAAGTACTGAAAGGATTAAGATTTTTTAATAGAAGTAATTTACAAATCTGTTTAACTTTCTGGAGCCAGTTGATATATATATATATATATATATATATATATATATATATATATATATATAAAGTTTTTTCCTGGAATACCCCTTTAATTCTGGAATATATTAAGAATATATTGTTTCTTGACAGCAGCGTTTCCCAACCAGCATGCCTCCAGCTGTTGCAAAACTACAACTCTCAGCATGCCCGGATAGCCAACGGCTATCCGGGCATGCTGGGAGTTGTAGTTTTGCAACAGCTGGAGGCACGCTGGTTGGGAAACACTGATTTACAGAGATACAAAAAGCCTGGAGATGTATAATGAGATGACATCGGCCGGATACGCCGGGGTACGGATGACAGCACAAGGAACAGACAATGCTAATGTGCACATAACCTAGATTTAATGAAAGGTTGCACATCCGCTAGAATTCCTATACAGATTTTTGGTTGAATTTAGAGATGAGCGAACTTACAGTAAATTCGATTCGTCACAAACTTCTCGGCTCGGCAGTTGATGACTTTTCCTGCATAAATTAGTTCAGCCTTCAGGTGCTCCGGTGGGGTGGAAAAGGTGGATACAGGCCTAGGAAAGAGTCTCCTAGGACTGTATCCACCTTTTCCAGCCCACGGGAGCACCGGAAAGCTGAACTAATTTATGCAGGAAAAGTCATCAACTGCCGAGCCGAGAAGTTCGTGACGAATTGAATTTACTGTAAGTTCGCTCATCTCTAGTTGAATTATTCACCATTTGTTTGTAATTTTCCTTCCAGGTTGCAAGTTTTGTGTACAATACAATGGGGGGGGGGTTCTCATTTTTTATCTCAAGAACAGCGCCCTCTCTGTCCTCAGGTTGTGTGTGGTATTACAACTTGGCTCCATGCACTTTAAAGGGGTACTCCAGTGGAAAAAAAAAATTTGTAAATTACTTCTATTAAAAAATGTATAATCCTTCCAGTACTTATTAGCTGCTGAATACTACAGAGGAAATTATTTTCTTTTTGGAACACAGCAGCTCTCTGCTGACGTCTCTGTCCATTTTAGGAACTGTCCAGAGCAGCATATGTTTGCTATGGGGATTTTCTCCTACTCTGGACAGTTCTTAAAATGGACAGAGATGTCAGTAGAGAGCACTGTGCTCGTGATGTCAGCAGAGAGCTCGGTGTCCCCAAAAAGAAAATAATTTCCTCTGTAGGATTCAACAGCTAATAAGTACTGGAAGGATTAAGATTTTTTAATAGAAGTAATTTACAAATCTGTTTAACTTTCTGGCACCAGTTGATAAAAAAAAAAAAATAAGTTTTCCACCGGAGTACCCCTTTAATGGAACTGAGCTGCAATACCGCACACAACCTGAAGACAGGGTGGCACTGTTTTTTTAAAAAAAATATTAAATTTTTTTTAATAAGAATTTAGCTCTGTCTTTCTAATCCTGGATAATCCAAGAGACTGTGTGACATCAGTATAAAAAAAAGATCCAAAACTATCACCTAAGGATCCTAGGTCACATTCAGAGTCCAAACATGCAAACTTGCATGAGTCCATGTGTTGGCCCACAACAAGGGGTACCAATCCCTGTTCTTGGCAGAATGAGTGGGTGCTGTCCCTCTCAAAACATGGGACCACCACTTTAAATTGTACCGGTCATATCATAAAAAATAAATAATGCTTCTATATGTTACTCCCTAGGTCATGCAGATTCTTAACATTACTCCTTTATGTGTCTAGATTTTGTATTTGGTTCACAAAACCCCCTGTTCTGCTGCTCGCTAATTCTGACATCCACTGCTCAGGAAGGGGCGTGTCCACGGCAAGCACTGAGCCTGCCCTCACTCACCATGCATTCACTTCTTCCCTGAGTCTGCTGTGCTGGGTCTCTTCATCCAATCCCTGAAGGCTGCTCTAACCCCTCTCCTCTCTGTTTTCAGACAGCAATCTTATAGGACCGGAGTGAGCACAGAGAAGTGCTATTCCCGCCCTCACTTCCAGGACTTTTTTCCTCTCTGTGCTTCAGCCGGGACAAAGATGATGCTGCAGCAGGACAGGATTATGTTCTGGATGGTATGGCGACCCCTAGTGGTCTTTTATATAAGCCATGATTTCTATAGAAAGAAGATAACATTTTATGAAGTATATTAGAAAGGTTAAATGGGCACTGTCCGATACAATAACTTTTGATATATTATAAAGCATGCAAGAAAAATATGTTTTGCAATTTCTTTCATCAGAACATTTTCAGTATTTAATACTGAAAAATCCAGTCAAAAAAGTGGCCACTAGGGGCCACCCTGTGTCCTGGGACACATACCAGTCCTGCAGTGTCCAGTGGTCATTGACACGTCATGGACACCATGAGTGATTGACAGGGCTGCAGGCAGGTCCAGAGCTCAGTCAGAGTAGAGGGAGGGAGGAGGGGGAGGAGTCATCACAGTGAGGAGAAGAGAGGGACACACCCCATGCCTCTATATGGACAGATTCCTCACTGAGCAGTAACTGCAAGTAAATAAAGGTCATTCTGATGAGGTACTGAGCAACATATAACAGTTTATTTTTGGTGGGGGATCTGACAGGTATGTCGGCCGAAATGTACAACATATCAACATTTTTTATTCTGACTGCCCATTAAAATGTTGGCGATAATGTCCAGGTATGGATGAATTTGGCAAAGCTATATATGACTTAGCATTCAGCCTTGGAGTACTGAGTCTTCAGAAGATCTGACCACCATGACACAATCTATTTAGCATGGTGGACATGCAAAAATGTAGCCCCCTTAGTCAACCCCATAGAAAGCTGAGAATCTTTACACTATGCATTACTCTATAGTAATAGATTGCTAGGTGGTGCATAGTGATAGTGGTCTGTCTGACATACAAGAGAAGCAGCAACAACCTGCAAGATCTATGTCCATACTATCATCCATACTATGTCCATACTATCATCCATACTATCATCCATACTATCTTCCACACTATGTCCATACTATCATCTACACTATGTCCATACTATCATCTACACTATCATCCATACTATGTCCATACTATCATCCACACTATGTCCATACTATGTCCATACTATCATCTACACTATGTCCATACTATCATCTACACTATCATCCATACTATGTCCATACTATCATCCACACTATGTCCATACTATCATCCATACTATCATCTACACTATGTCCATACTATCATCCATACTATGTCCATACTATCATCCACACTATCATCCATACTATGTCCATACTATCATCCACACTATGTCCATACTATCATCCATACTATCATCTACACTATGTCCATACTATCATCCATACTATGTCCATACTATCATCCACACTATCATCCATACTATGTCCATACTATCATCCATACTATGTCCATACTATGTCCATACTATCATCCATACTATGTCCATACTATCATCCATACTATGTCCATACTATCATCCACACTATGTCCATACTATAATCCATACTATCATCTACACTATGTCCATACTATCATCCATACTATAATCTACACTATATCCATACTATCATCCATACTATCATCCATACTATCATCTACACTATATCCATACTATCATCTACACTATGTCCATACTATCATCCACACTATGTCCATACTATCATCCATACTATCATCTACACTATGTCCATACTATCATCCACACTATGTCCATACTATCATCTACACTATGTCCATACTATCATCCACACTATGTCCATACTATCATCTACACTATGTCCATACTATCATCCATACTATGTCCATACTATCATCCATACTATCATCTACACTATGTCCATACTATCATCCATACTATCATCTACACTATGTCCATACTATCATCCATACTATCATCTACACTATGTCCATACTATCATCCATACTATCATCTACACTATGTCCATACTATCATCCATACTATCATCTACACTATATCCATACTATCATCCATACTATCATCCATACTATCATCTACACTATATCCATACTATCATCTACACTATGTCCATACTATCATCCACACTATGTCCATACTATCATCCATACTATCATCTACACTATGTCCATACTATCATCCACACTATGTCCATACTATCATCTACACTATGTCCATACTATCATCCACACTATGTCCATACTATCATCTACACTATGTCCATACTATCATCCATACTATGTCCATACTATCATCCATACTATCATCTACACTATGTCCATACTATCATCCATACTATCATCTACACTATGTCCATACTATCATCCATACTATCATCTACACTATGTCCATACTATCATCCATACTATCATCTACACTATGTCCATACTATCATCCATACTATCATCTACACTATGTCCATACTATCATCCATACTATCATCTACACTATGTCCATACTATCATCCATACTATCATCTACACTATGTCCATACTATCATCCATACTATCATCTACACTATGTCCATACTATCATCCATACTATCATCTACACTATGTCCATACTATCA
This sequence comes from Hyla sarda, assembly GCF_029499605.1. Taxonomy (NCBI): domain Eukaryota; kingdom Metazoa; phylum Chordata; class Amphibia; order Anura; family Hylidae; genus Hyla; species Hyla sarda. The sequence goes on along the minus strand of NC_079196.1, from coordinate 200,422,279 downwards.
TCCATACTATAATCTACACTATGTCCATACTATCATCCATACTATCATCTACACTATGTCCATACTATCATCCATACTATCATCTACACTATGTCCATACTATCATCTACACTATGTCCATACTATCATCCATACTATCATCCATACTATGTCCATACTATCATCCATACTATCATCTACACTATGTCCATACTATCATCCATACTATCATCTACACTATGTCCATACTATCATCTACACTATGTCCATACTATCATCTACACTATGTCCATACTATCATCCATACTATCATCTACACTATGTCCATACTATCATCCATACTATCATCTACACTATGTCCATACTATCATCCATACTATCATCTACACTATGTCCATACTATCATCTACACTATGTCCATACTATCATCCACACTATGTCCATACTATCATCCATACTATCATCTACACTATGTCCATACTATCATCCATACTATCATCTACACTATGTCCATACTATCATCTACACCATGTCCATACTATCATCCATACTATCATCCACACTATGTCCATACTATCATCCATACTATCATCTACACTATGTCCATACTCTCATCCACACTATGTCCATACTATCATCCATACTATCATCTACACTATGTCCATACTATCATCCATACTATCATCTACACTATGTCCATACTATCATCCATACTATCATCCACACTATGTCCATACTATCATCCATACTATCATCCACACTATGTCCATACTATCATCTACACTATGTCCATACTATCATCCATACTATCATCCATACTATGTCCATACTATCATCCATACTATCATCTACACTATGTCCATACTATCATCCATACTATCATCTACACTATGTCCATACTATCATCCATACTATCATCTACACTATGTCCATACTATCATCCATACTATCATCTACACTATGTCCATACTATCATCCATACTATCATCTACACTATGTCCATACTATCATCCATACTATCATCTACACTATATCCATACTATCATCCATACTATAATCTACACTATGTGCATACTATCATCCATACTATCATCTACACTATGTCCATACTTTCATCCATATTATCATCTACACTATGTGCATACTATCATCCATACTATCATCTACACTATGTCCATACTATCATCCACACTATGTCCATACTATCATCCATACTATCATCTACACTATGTCCATACTATCATCCATACTATCATCTACACTATGTCCATACTATCATCCATACTATCATCTACACTATGTCCATACTATCATCCATACTATCATCTACACTATATCCATACTATCATCCATACTATAATCTACACTATGTGCATACTATCATCCATACTATCATCTACACTATATCCATACTTTCATCCATACTATCATCCATACTATAATCTACACTATGTCCATACTATCATCTACACTATGTCCATACTATCATCCATACTATCATCTACACTATGTCCATACTATCATCCATACTATCATCTACACTATGTCCATACTATCATCCATACTATCATCTACACTATATCCATACTATCATCCATACTATCATCTACACTATATCCATACTATCATCCATACTATCATCTACACTATGTCCATACTATCATCCATACTATCATCCACACTATGTCCATACTATCATCCACACTATATCCATACTATCATCTACACTATGTCCATACTATCATCCATACTATCATCCACACTATATCCATACTATCATCCATACTATCATCTACACTATGTCCATACTATCATCCATACTATCATCCACACTATATCCATACTATCATCCACACTATATCCATACTATCATCTACACTATGTCCATACTATCATCCATACTATCATCCACACTATATCCATACTATCATCCATACTATCATCTACACTATGTCCATACTATCATCCATACTATCATCCACACTATATCCATACTATCATCCATACTATCATCTACACTATGTCCATACTATCATCCACACTATGTCCATACTATCATCCATACTATCATCTACACTATGTCCATACTATCATCCATACTATCATCTACACTATGTCCATACTATCATCCATACTATCATCTACACTATGTCCATACTATCATCCATACTATCATCTACACTATGTCCATAGTATCATCCATACTATCATCCACACTATGTCCATACTATCATCTACACTATATCCATACTTTCATCCATACTATCATCTACACTATGTGCATACTATCATCCATACCATCATCTACACTATGTCCATACTATCATCCATACTATCATCCACACTATGTCCATACTATCATCCATACTATCATCCATACTATCATCCTATTATCCATACTATCATCCACACTATGTCCATACTTTCATCCATACTATCATCTACACTATGTCCATACTATCATCCATACTATCATCCACACTATGTCCATACTATCATCCATACTATCATCCTATCATCCATACTATCATCCACACTATGTCCATACTTTCATCCATACTATCATCTACACTATATCCATACTATCATCCATACTATCATCTACACTATGTCCATACTATCATCCATACTATCATCTACACTATGTCCATACTATCATCCATACTATCATCTACACTATGTCCATACTATCATCTATACTATCATCCACACTATGTCCATACTATCATCCACACTATCATCTACACTATGTCCATACTATCATCCACACTATGTCCATACTATCATCCATACTATCATCTACACTATGTCCATACTATCATCCATACTATCATCTACACTATGTCCATAGTATCATCCATACTATCATCTACACTATGTCCATAGTATCATCCATACTATCATCTACACTATGTCCATAGTATCATCCATACTATCATCTACACTATATCCATACTATCATCTACACTATGTCCATACTATCATCCATACTATCATCCACACTATGTCCATACTATCATCTACACTATGTCCATACTATCATCCATACTATGTCCATACTATCATCTACACTATGTCCATACTATCATCCATACTATCATCCACACTATGTCCATACTATCATCCATACTATCATCTACACTATGTCCATAGTATCATCCATACTATCATCTACACTATGTCCATAGTATCATCCATACTATCATCTACACTATGTCCATAGTATCATCCATACTATCATCTACACTATGTCCATACTATCATCCATACTATCATCAACACTATGTCCATACTATTATCCATACTATCATCCACACTATGTCCATACTATGTCCATACTATCATCTACACTATGTCCATACTATCATCCATACTATCATACACTATGTCCATAGTATCATACACTATGTCCATATGGCCAACTACATAGCATACCCTTGTGTAACAAACCCAGTGGCCACAATACCTGATGATCCCCCAGCCGCAGCACATCCATCCCTGCATCTTCCTTGGTGAAGACCTGTTGAATACCTGTGCTCCACCATAAAACCACCACAAGTACACAGTAGACTTGTGAAGACATGTACAGCCATAGACTACAAGAACTATGAAGAACTCTTGTTTGTGAAGCCTTGGCTTTGTGCTTCAGGCATGTTGTGGGCACAGCTGGTTTAACCAGTGTTGGGATATGTGAACTAATCAAGTCCTAAAACTCAGTGTTCATTTAAAAAAAATCCAGTTGATGCTCTGACAGTGAAAACCACAATGGTAAAATGTCTGGAGGAACTTTCTAAAGTAATAATGGATGTGAAGGATCCATCACTATAGGTCTTTCTGTGTTCAGTGGTAGATGCATGCTCTGCTATTCTGACTGTGTAATGTCCCACAACGAGTAAAACCTTGGGTAGCAGATGAACACTGATGTCTTTTTTTAAGTATAGTATTTTTCTTTTATATAAAAAAAAGTTCCCATGAGTTCCTGCAGGACTTGAGCCCTGTACATATATATATATACACTAGCTGAGTACCCGGCGTTGCCCGGTTTTTCCTTCCTCCTAATCCTTGTTGGGGAGGAAAATCAACCAAGGAAGAAGCTTTTGACTTCATATCCCATCCTCATATATTGTTGTCATATCCCAACCCCATATCCCATCCTCATATCTCAACCTTATATCCCATCCTCATATCCCGTCCTCATACCCCGACCTCCTATCCCGTCCTCATATGCCGAAATCCTATCCTGACCTCCTATCTCGACCTCACATCCCGTTCTCCTTTCTCAACCTCATATACCATCCTCATATGCCATCCTAATATCCCTACCTCATATCCCGTCTTCCCATCTCGACCTCCTATGCTGTCCTCATATCCCATCCTCATATCCCGACCTCATTTCCCGTCCTCATAGCCCGACCCCATATCTCTACCTCATATCCCGTCCTCATTTCCCGACCCCATATCCCGTCCTCATTTCCCGCCCCCCATATCTCGACCTCATATCCCATCCTCATATCCTGACCTCATATCCCGTCCTCATATCCTGTCCTCATATCCCGTCCTCATATCCTGTCCTCATATCCCGTCCTCATATCCCGTCCTCATATCCCAACCTCATAACCCGTCCTCATATGCTATCCTTATATCCTGTCCTCATATCCTGTCCTCATATCCCAACCTCATAACCCGTCCTCATATCCTGTCCTCATATGCTATCCTTATATCCTGTCCTCATATCCTGTCCTCATATCACGTCCTCATATCCCATCCTCATATCCCAACTTCATATCCCGTCCTCATATCCTGTCCTCATATCCCAACCTCATAACCTGTCCTCATAGCCCGTCCTCATAACCCGTCCTCATATGCTATCCTTATATCCTGTCCTTATGTCCTATTCTCATTTCCCGTCCTCATATGCCGTCTTTATGTCCCATCCTCATATCCTGTCCTCAGGTGGGACTGATTTCTGATGAAGATATTGTAAGCTGAAAATAGAAGTGGACGTGGGTTTGTGGGACTGGGTGTGATTTGCAAGCCAGACCGATGCACAAAAATGGTAGAGAATAAAAGGGGTGGGGCTTAAACAGTGGGCGTCCTCATATCTCAACCTCATATCCCGACCTCCCATCCCGTCCTCATATCCTGTCCTCATATCCCGACATAATGCTGGAACATACACACATACACTGAGTTTTATATATATATATATAGAGATTAAGCCTGTCAAGGCTGTATTTGTGTGAGGGGCTGGAGTTTACCACGCCCCCTCCCCTGCCTTTAGTTGGGGTGTATAGGGCTTAGTGCAGGGGGTGTGAGTATTTTGAATCCTCCCATCCCTCCTTTATTTTATTCAATTATCTACTGGGTATGCCCTCTATAGGCGTGCCCTCGGACGTGTTGATGGCACACCTCTGACCGCTTTGCTAAGGTATATGTTTTCATGTATGTATGTAACATTTGCAGCCACGAGCGTGAATGTAAGCCCCGAGTACAAATATATATATAAAATCTGTACATGTGTGAGAGAAATGTGGTATGGGGTGTGATGCAGGGCAGATGGAATTACCCTAGGGGCAGATGGCATTAACTCCTTGTGTTCTTGATGCCAGGGTGTAGTTTATCCTCAATACCACCCGAAGGTATACCGCTGGATCCTGGGATAGGCACAGGGGCAATAATGACTCCGACGCTGAATTACGGAACAACGGTAGCTTTACTGAGTGACAGATGGTAAAGTCCATGCAGTTCTGCCAGGCCCACGGAGGTTACCAATGACCTTAAGGGCTTGCTGGGACTTTCAGTGGTTTTGGCCAATTTAGTGCCGGCCACGTTGACTTGACAATAGATGACAGTGACTGACTTGACTGGAGACCGACTAAGCTGTGACTTTATCTTACTTGTAGACTTGTAACCTGTGGCTGCAGACTTGACTTGAGGCTCCTATGACTCCAGACTCTTAGGCTCGACTGCACCTCAGCAAAGACTCAGGAACTAAGAGAGAGAAGAGACTCCTCCCAGGGCTTTTATGGGGGAGACTCTGGTGGGGTCCCATTGGCCACCCTTAGGTCACCTGGTCACTGATACCTCCAGGGTAACAATCACATGACAACTCACATGACAACTGAAGATCACAGGTTAACCTTTCTTAAGGATATAACATTCTTATATACACAACATAGGGGATAATATACAATTACAGTAGAAAAGATGCAGGGGGGGGCAGGGGAAACCGCAGGGAGGCTGCCTGATAGGGCAACAAGGGTATGGGGTAATAACTCCCGTACTGGGCCACCACAGAAAGATAGCTGTATGTCTCCCTAGCCTTTTCCACGCTGACAGGAAGTCCACTACAGAGTCAAGGGAGATTTCAGGAGAAGTTTCATGGGCCTGATAGCACACAGAGAAAACTGGATGTCGATTGCCTCAAGTTCCTAATCAGGTCGGGCAGACCAATTAAAAGTTGGAAGATACCAACCTAGATGCTCCAGCAGGAAGGAGTCTCAGCAGGGACGATGTGGGTGTGAGATCCTGTGTTATAGTCTTCTAACATTACCTCCCCTGAAAAGACCCTGCTTTAGTGATTACAATAGTGAAGTTGGGATAAAGAATCCTACAAGTTTAAGTCAAGGAAAAAGTTTGGCTATTACTATTTGTTACCTAAACCAGAAAGTACATTCCAAAACAAAGTTTATTTCACTGATACACTGAAGTAGCAACCTCTCCTCTGCATGAACTAGTAACCCTTGCAACGCTTACAGCCTGGGATCAATCAAGAACTGCACAGTCTCCTCGCCTCCGTGTGTCTGGTTATCTGCACACACAACACACACAAAGGACTTCCCGACCAAAATCACCGACACACAGGACACTGAGACGCTCCCCAAGGATCCTGCCATACTACCACCAAGTGCAGCCATGCAACCCTCCATTGACGAAAGTCGTGCGCACCTTTGGGACTCCCGGCTGGTGATAGGCTGAGCCCACTGTCATGTAAGGAGCTCTGGCCGGCTTCTTACATGACAGTAGGCTCAGCATATCACAGGCTGGGGCGGGACAACGCTACGGCCGGTGATATGCCGACGGCTCTGCGGCGTCCCCGTCCCCAGGAAGTGGAATTATGTGAGCACTGCCGGACCGTGAGGCCTGTTCCGGACCAACGGGGGCTCGTAGGAAGGTATGTATGAGTTTATTTTGTTTATTTTTGAGGCACGGGAATATGTAAAAGTTTTCCACTACAGTTGCCCTTGAAAGGGGTACTTCACTGGAAAACATTTTCTTTTAAATAAAACTGGTGCCAGAAAATTAAACAGATTTGTAAATTACCTCTATTAAAAAATCTGTATGCTGCACAGGAAGTTCTTTTCTTTTTGAATTTCTTATCTGTCTGACCACAGTGCTCTCTGCTGACATCTCTGTCCATGTCAGGAACTGTCCAGAGCAGGAGAGGTTTGCTATAGGGATTTTCTCCTGCTCTGGACAGTTTCTAAAATGGACACAGGTGTCAGCAGAGAGCACTGTGGTCAGACAGAAAAGAAATTCAAAAAGAAAAGAACTTCCAGTGTATTATATACTGGAGTACTTCCTATGTATCAGTACTGGAAGTATTGGATTTTTAAATAGAAGTAATTTAGAAATCTGTTTAACTTTCTGGCACCAGTTGATTTTAAAGAAAATGTTTTCCAGTGGAGTACCCCTTTAAGGAGCAACCCCCCCCCCCCCCCCCCAAATCCTACAATTCATGCAGCCCCGTTCTTCTAGACCAGCAGGTGGATCGGTGGAAATTGCACCAAAACACAGAAAAATTTGTTGCATGCAAACTTGTGATGTATTTTAGAAACCTTTTGCATATTGCTCAACGGTTACATCAATATTGATAAATCTGCCCCAAAATTGTAAAATACAGAATGTGTGAAAATAAACCCAATTGCCCAAAAGTTATCAGCTGGGCACATACAATAAGGAAATAATAAATGTGTCTCTTTCCAGACTCCTTATTTTTTTCTAATTGTCTTAGGTCAATTTAGGAAAATGTGAAATATAAAAGGGATTTGCATTAAAACATTACAGTCATTTGTAAAAAATGTTGACATGTCATCTATATATATGTCAAAAGTGTAGATCGCAAAGGGTCCCAGTCCAAATGTACTAGGAGATGTGCACTTTTTGATAAATGGTAGAACCTTTCATAAAAAAACCTTTTGATATATTAAACACTAGCTGAGTACCCGGAGTTTGCCGGTTTATCCTTTTTAATCCTTGTTGGGGAGGAAAATCAACAAAGGGGGAAGTTTTTGACTTCACATCCCATCCTCATATATTGTTGTCATATCCCAACCCCATATCCCATCCTCATACCACAACCTCCCTCCAGTCCTCCTATCCAGTCCTCCTATCCCGACCTCCTATCCCGACCTCCTATCTCCACCTCCTATCCCGTCCTCCTATCCTGACCTCCTATCCCGACCTCCTATCTCCACCTCCTATCCCGACCCTCCTATCCCGACCTCCTATCCCGTCCTCCTATCTCCACCTCTTATCCAGACCTCCTATCCCGTCCTCCTATCCCGACCTCCTATCTCCACCTCCTATCCGTCCTCCTATCCCGACCTCCTATCTCGACCTCCTATCCAGACCTCCTATCCCGTCCTCCTATCTCGACCTCCTATCCCGACCTCCTATCCCAACCTCCTATCCCGACCCTCCTATCCCAACCTCCTATCCCGACCTCCTATCCCAACCTCCTATCCCAACCTCCTATCCCAACCTCCTATCCCAACCTCCTATCCCAACCTCCTATCCCAACCTCCTATCCCGTCCTCATATCCCAAACTGTAATATGTGTACCAGGTGTTGAAATATCTCCAGCCGTACGGAA